>NC_045545.1:31188373-31208373 GCF_009769535.1 Thamnophis elegans | reverse complement strand
TTACCACTGCTGGTTTGTGCCACAGTCATTGAATTTCAATTTTTAAGTCCTGGTATTTTGCGATTTTTTCATGTTCCTTCTCAGCGACCCTGGTATCACCTGGTATTGCGATGTCTATGATTGTGACCTTTTTTCTCAACCAATGTGATGTCTGGTGTATTATGCGCCAATATTTTGTCTGTTTGTATGCGAAAATCCCACAAGATCTTGACCATCTGATTTTCGGTGACTTTTTCAGGCTGATGTTCCCACCAGTTTGTTGCTGTTTTAATATTATAATTTTTGCACAAATTCCAATGGATCATTTGTGCTACTGAATTGTGCCGCAATTTATAATCAGTCTGCGCGATTTTTTTTACAGCAGCTGAGTATGTGATCAACAGTTTCATCAGCTTATTTGCAAAGTCTGCATTTGGCATCATCAGAGGATTTTTTGATTTTGGCCTTAATGGCATTTGTGCGGATAGCTTGTTCTTGCGCAGCCAGGATTAGTGACTCTGTTTCTTTCTTTAATGTACCTGTTGTTAACCATAACCAAGTTTGTTCACTGTCCACTTTATCTTTTATTTTTCTAGAAATTGGCCATGCAGTGCTTTGTTCTGCCAACTCTCCATTCTTGATTTTATCACATCTTTTCTGTCTTCTTGTTTCGTCTGTTGGGCCTTCAGTAGATTTTTGTTCTTTACTTTGATTAATAGATGTTCTTGACTTTCTTTTAAATAATCAGCCAGTGCATGTTTTTCTTCTTCAACTGTTTGCTTCACTTGTAATAATCCTCTGCCACCTGATTTTTGGGGCAGGTAAAGTCTATCAGTATCACCACGTGGATGTAAACTGTAGTGCATTGTCATTAGTTTCCTGGGTTTTTCGGTCCAAAATGTCCAAATCAGCTTGTGTCCAGTTAACTATACCAGTTGTGTATCTTATAACTGGTATTGCCCAGGTATTTATGGCCTTGATTGTATTTCCACCATTCAATTTAGATTTCAAAATTTTCCTAACTCGGTTGGTGTACTCTCGCCTGACAATAGTTTTTACTTCTCCATGCTTGATGTTATCCAACTGCAGAATGCCTAAGTATTTGTAGGCTTCATTTTCATTGCATTTAATTAGTTGGCCATTGGGCATTTCAATTCCCTCAGATGCAGTGATTTTGCCCCTTTTATGGATACAGTGGCACATTTTTCCATGCCAAACTGCATTGAAATATGGTGCTGAATACTCGGACTGTGTTTCTCAATGATTGGATTTCTATTTTTGACTTTCCATAGAGTTTCAAATCATCCATATATAGTAAATGCGAAATTTTTTCAGCTTCTTTGGCTGTTTGGTAGCCTAATTTCATTTTTTTTAAGATTACTGATAGTAGGATCATCGTGATGTTTAAGAGAAGAGGTGAAAGTGAATCACCCTGGAAAATTCCTCACTTGATATTAACCATTCCGTAGTTCTCATTCCCTACTGCCAACTCAGTTCTCCATTGTTTCATTGCCTTTTCAGTAAAGGATCTAATATTTTTGCTAATGCCAGTTGTTTCTAAGCATTTTATGATCCAACTATTTGGCAATGAGTTGAATGTCTTTCTGTAATCAATCCAGACCATATTCAAGTTTGTTTTTCTGTTCTTACAATTTTCTAATATTATTTATCAATTAGCAGCTGATGTTTTGTGCCCCTACTCATTCTTTTGTTGCCTTTTTGCTCTACTGGCAAGATAGATTGTTTCCAAATAATCCATAATGTCATCTGCAATAATGCCTGTGAGTAATTTGTTGGCAAGCATGTTATTGGTCTGTAGTTTTCAGGTATTGTTCCTTTAGTTGCATCTTTCTGAATCAAGTAGTTTTTCCAGTTGTCAACCATTCATCAATTTGACAATATTGTAAGATTTCATTCAGTTGCCTGGCCAATATTGCATGTAAACTGGTAAGATATTTGAGCCAGAAACCATGTAATTTGTCCTTTCCAGGTGATGTCCAATTCTTTACTTTTTTTACTCGATTTTTGACCATCTCAGTTGTTATTTCTAATACTTGCATTTGTTTGTTACCAATGCTTTACTCAAAGTCATGTATCCACTTTGCTTCCTTATTGTAGTCCTTTGCATTTTCCCACAATTCTTTCCAGAATTCAAGTGTGGCCTGCTTTTCTGGTTTTTCACTTTGGTGTCACCATTCACAATAAGACTTTGATAAAAACGCCGTTGGCTGATCGAAATTGCTGATTTTGTTTATATTGAACGATTCGTGCGTCATATCTTTCAATTTTTCTTGCTGTTGCTGTTATCCGCTGTTTTACAATCTCTATAGCTTCATTGATGTTTCTTGTACCCAATCTATATCTTCTGATTAGCTGATCTATGATTTTGCTGTTTTTAAGCTGTTGCTCATGTATGTTCTTTAAGTTGCTAGCATCTACCTTTAATTTTTTGACTTTTTGTTCTAATCGGATTTTCCACTTTGGCTTCGATGCTTTTTACCTTGTGACTAGGTGCTTTGATTTTAATGCCTAGTTCATTAGTGACTATTACAGCTGCACTGTACATTAATTGGTTCGTTTCCAAGATGGATCCCGATTCAATTGTTGAAAACACTGCATTAAGCATTTTCATGATAGGGGCCAAAATTTTCTTGGACACAGTTTTAATGATGGTAAATGTTGCCTTTCCTCATTAGACAGGAAAGCTCCATGATCTTGTCCAATTCTTTTTGGTTTTGAGTTAGTTCATCAGTTGGTTCAGAGATAACTGGTTTTGGTGGTAGTGTTGTTATTTCCTCCCCGACAGCTTCTTCTGGAAGTTCTACTACAATGTCTTTAGTTGTGAATTATTATATTATTATATTATTATTATTATTATTATTATTATTATACAATTGTATCACAGCGGCCAGTTGTTTCGCCGGATTTGGCATTGGTTACTAGTCGGGCCCCACCCAGGGGCCTAGGACGTCGTAACGTATTTTCGCAATATGCGTGCAGATCCAAGCAGTGCGGCTTTTTGCATTTGACTGATGGTGATTTTGTCAATTTTTAACTGTTTTAAATGTAATTCCAGTGCTTTTGGAATAGCACCCAGTGTGCCAATTACCACTGGAATTACCACTGGTTTGTGCCATAGTCGTTGAATTTCGATTTTTAAGTCCTGGTATCTTGCGATTTTTTCATGTTCCTTCTCGGCGACCCTGCTATCACCTGGTATTGCGATGTCTATGATTGTGACCCTATTTTTCTCAACCAGTGTGATGTCTGGTGTATTATGCGCCAGTATTTTGTCGGTTTGTATACGGAAATCCCACAAGATCTTGACCATCTGATTTTCGGTGACTTTTCAGGCTGATGTTCCCACCAGTTTGTTGCTGTTTTAATATTATAATTTTTGCACAAATTCCAATGGATCATTTGTGCTACTGAATTGTGCCGCAATTTATAATCAGTCTGCGCGATTTTTTTACAGCAGCTGAGTATGTGATCAACAGTTTCGTCAGCTTCTTTGCAAAGTCTGCATTTGGCATCATCAGAGGATTTTTCGATTTTGGCCTTAATGGCATTTGTGCGGATAGCTTGTTCTTGCGCAGCCAGGATTAGTGACTCTGTTTCTTTCTTTAATGTACCTGTTTTAACCATAACCAAGTTTGTTCACTGTCCACTTTATCTTTTTTTTTCCAGAAATTGACCATGCAGTGCTTTGTTCTGCCAACTCTCCATTCTTGATTTTATCACATCTTTTCTGTATTCTTGTTTGTCTGTTGGGCCTTCAGTAGATTTTTGTTCTTTACTTCGATTAATAGATGTTCTTGACTTTCTTTTAAATAATCAGCCAGTGCATGTTTTTCTTCTTCAACTGTTTGCTTCACTTGTAATAATCCTCTGCCACCTGATTTTCGTGGCAGGTATAGTCTATCAGTATCACCACGTGGATGTAAACTGTAGTGCATTGTCATTAGTTTCCTGGTTTTTCGGTCCAAAAGGTCCAAATCAGCTTGTGTCCAGTTAACTATGCCAGCTGTGTATCTTATATTTATATAATTATATAATAATAATAATAATATAATAATAATAATTATTATATATTATTATTATTGAGTGGTTAATCTTTGGTGAGATTCACAGCCTTTGGGGTTAGTTGGTAGCTCAACAGCTCGAGTCCTAACAAAGACCTAGGAACTGTTAAGGTAATGTCGGAGGATATAAGCTTTTCCAAGTAGGGTGGTATTTGTAGAATCAGAATGTTCAAGTCTGATAAATTTAAATTTTCCAAATATCAAGGTAGCCCTTTAGATATTGCTCCAAGGGCTCCAATTACAATCGGGACAACATACGGTTTCTTTTTCCATAGTCGCTCAACTTCAATTTGCAAGTCCCGGTACTTTGTTATTTTTTCTTGCTGTTTATCTTCAATTCGTGCATCTCCAGGTATTGCAATGTCAATCAACCATACTTTTTTTTCAACTATTGTTATGTCAGGTGTGTTGTGGGCTAGGTGCCTGTCAGTCTGAATTCTGAAAAGTCCCACAAGATCTTGACTTTCTCATTCTCTAAAACCTTCTGAACCTGATGTTCCCAGTGGTTTTGCTGTACTCAAATCCAAACTTTTGGCCCAATTTACAGTGAATGATCTTAGCAACACGGTCACATGGTCACATGGTGTTGTAGATAGTCAGTTTGTGAAATTTTGCTGCACCCACTGATCAAGTGGTTGACTGTCTCATCTTTCTCATTACAAAGGCGACATTTGCTGTTGGTGGTAACATGTTGAATTTTTGCCTTCATGTAGTTTGTGGCTAAGGCTTGTTCTTGAGCTGCCAAAATAAGCTTTCTGTTTCTTTTTTCAGTGCTCCTATTCTTAACCAGTTCCAAGTTACTTTTGGTCAGCTTTGCCTTCATACTTTTCAAGTATTTGGAGATGCTGAAAAAGAATTATTATGTTACAGTATAGACAAATGAATTTGCATTAAGAATAAGAGGTTTACGTGAAAATAACCAGGAAAATTTGAAACAGATTCTCTCAGAAGCCTCGATAATCTGATGGGAAGTCCAGGTGGAATTTGAATGGCAAATTGAAAAGGTTTATTGTGTTAACTCCTGGCTTGCCAGACAGAAGCACTACCAAGAGACATTGTGGTGTACTTTGCTACAAGAGACATGAGAAATATGATATTGCAAGAGTCTTATAAAACCAAGCTTCAATTGGGGGTTAGGAGGTGACTGTTTTGAAGGAGATACCACCTCAAATGCAAAGATCTAGGAAAGACTATGCTTTTTAGTTGAAGAGCTTAAAAATCGTCAGCTACAGTTCAGATGGGATCACCAGTCGGTCTAAGCACTCATTTATCAGAGGCAAAGATACCGTCTTAATTCAGTATGGAAGGCCCGAGACTTACAATAATATATTGAAGGCTGACACTCTTCCCCGCCTGGACCTAGAGAAAGAGAACAAGGACAAGATAGACAGCAAACTACACAAGTATCAACAAGGTTTGATCAACTTTCTCTCTCAGAAGTACAAGGAGCCAAGGAACAAGACAAACCCATGTGATTACCAGATGAATGGACCAAGAATTAAAGAAGCAACAATCACAACAAACACCTGTTACTGGTCAAGATGCTACAGGTACCAGTTCAGAAGCAGTGGGAGGAGCCAGACCAAAGAGGTAAATTCCAGGATGTCCAGATGGCTCTAAAAAAAGCTTCAGGGAGCCAAAGATGACAACTAAGTTCCTAACGTGGAACGTTAATAGATTAAATTCCCCACAGAAAAGGAATAAAATAAATCACTATCTTAAACAGTTCAAGAATGATATAATTTGTTTGCAAGAAACTCACATTAGATCAACTGATCAAAAATACTTGATTAATACAAGATTTGGACACACTTTATAGCTTCTGCTTCACAGAAGAAAAATGGTATAGTTGAATTAATTGAAGCAGATCCCCAAGGAAGATACATTGCAATAGATTTGGTACTAGAAGGCAAATGGACATTGCTACTGGGAATATATGCTCCCAACCAACAACAAGATGGATTTTATAAAAAGCTCCATGCTAAATTAGTACAGTGGGATTATAGGTCCTGCATACTATTGGGTGACTGGAACGGTGTTATGGATACCAAGAAAGATAAGAAGGCTTCTCGGCCAAATACTCAAACTACCTAAGTCCTTTTTGATATGATGGATGATTTTGAACTGAGAGATATTTGGTGAGAAAGAAATGCAGAAGAATACGATTTTACCTTCTTTTCTGATAGACACCAATCCTTTTCTAGAATTGATTTCGTACTAACTACCAATGATTTGCTTTCTAGGGTAAAGAAGACAAAGATATGTGCCAGAGTTTATCAGATCATAATCCAGTTTGGATGGAGTTGGGAGGTGTGATGCAAGCAAGAAGGTCTTGGAGATTGAATGAAAATTTATTTAGATATGAGAAATATATTAATGAATGTAAAAAAATTATTAACAGAATACTTTGTATTTAATATGAATAAGGGTACTCTATAGAAATAGTATGGGATGCAAGTAAACCATATATGAGAGGAGCTTTGATAAATTTAAATAGATTACATAGACACAAACAGGGGAAAAGTGAACTGAACTGGAAGATGAAATTAGGAAGAAAGAGCAAGAGTTAATTTTAAAACCATGAGATAAAAAGACTAAAGAAGCAATTACCTTATTAAAAGACCAATTTAATATGCTGATCTCAGACCAGGTAGCTACCAGTCTGTTATATGCAAAATATAACACTTTCTGTAATGCAAATAAATCTGGTAGGTGGTTATCATATCTGATTAGGAAAAAACAAAAAACTCGTAACGTAGCGAACTACACTACAGGGGGAAAGAAGTGTACCAACAGGAGGATATTCAAAGGTCTTTCGTGAATTCTTTATAGCATTGTACAAGGGCGATAAATTCAAGGTCTAGACATAGAGAGATACCTGGATAAAGAAAAAATACCCATAGTTAAAGCTGAGCAGAGGGAGAGATTGAATCAACCAATAACTTGGGGCAAATTCTACAGGTAATCAAACAGTTAAAGACAGGGAAAGCACCGGGTACAAATGGCTTGACAGGGCTTATTATAAAAATTTACAATTAGAAATGGTAGAACCTCTTAAGGAATTATTTAATGAGATTCAAATGGAAGGCAAGGTACCCCATCTTGGAGACAGCTTTTATATCCCTGATACCCAAAGAAGATCAAGATATTACCCAACCAAAAATTATAGACCTATATCATTACTTAATGTAGATTATAAAATCTTACCAAAATACTAGCAATAGGTAATGTTGGTTATTCAACAATTGATTCATAATGATCAAACAGGTTTTATTCAAGGGAGACAAATGAGAAGTAATGTAAGATTAATTGTTAATACACTTGAATATTTGGGAAAGAATAACCAAATCCTTGCTGCGCTCATATTTCTAGACGCTGAGAAAGCCTTTGATCGAGTCAATTGGCAATTCCTGCTGAAAATACTGCAAAAAATGCAAATAGGAGAACATTTCTTACAATCAATCAAAGCAATATATCAACAACAAAGAGCTCAAATTATAGTTAATGGAAGTTTAACAGACTCTTTTCAAATTGAAAAAGGTACAAGACAGGGTTGCTCCTTGTCCCCATTATTGTTTATCATAACTTGGAAATACTGTTGAATAAAATGCGGGCCTCGGAGGGCTTACAGGGAATTAAGATTAGGCAGCAAGAATATAGAGTACGTGCTTTTGCGGATGATTTGGTTATAATATTAACCCAACCACAAGATCTAGTAGGTCTTAATGAATATGATTAATCAATATGGTCAAGTGTCTGGATTCAAAATAAATTTAGGGAAAACAAATATATTAGCTACAAATATGAATACTAAACAAAGGAAGAACTAGAAGGATGTGAAATAGTTAAAAAGGTCAAATATTAGGAGTTCATATTTCAATCTCAATGGGAAGCTATATAAGTATAATTATGAACCACTTTGGCATAGTATACAGACAGAGATGAAAAAATGGGAGAAATTACAGTTATCTTTGCTGGGAAGAATAGCAGCAGTGAAAATGAATATTTTACCTAAATTCTTATTTCTTTTCCAAATGCTACCAATACTTAAAAAAGATGTGAACCTGCTAGAATGGCAGAAGGGTGTTAATAAATTTGTATGGGCAGGGAAGAAGCCAAGAGTAAAACTAAAAATAATGCAAGATGTGCGTGAGAGCGGAGGCTTGAAATTACCCAATTTAAAATTATACTATGACGCAGTAGCTTTATCTGTAATTAGTGATTTGATTAATTTAACAAATGATAGAATACTTAATAACAAGGGGCATGATTTGGTATATGGCTGGCATGCTTACTTGCTATATAACAAAAAGGTGGACAAGAATTTTAAAAGTCATATTTTAAGGAATTTGCATTACAAATTAAATGATAAGATACCCATGTGGGCAATTCCTAGACATGCAATAGAAAATATGAACATAGTACAAAATCAGGATATAATTACTTACAGACAGCTTCTTACCCTAGAAAGAGGTGTATTACAACTAAAATCCTTGGATGAATTAAAAGAGGAAAAAGTAATCCAAACATGGTTCCAGTATGGACAGCTACAGGCCAGGTGGAAAACAGATCAAAAAATTGGTTTTATGCAAGTCGAGGACAATTTATTTAAACAAATAAGAGATCAAAGTTTAATGCATATAAAAAGACTATATAATGTATTAATACAGATGGACTCCGAAACAGAATTAGTTAAAGACTGTATGATAAAGTGGGCTCAAAATATTGAAGAACCAATAATGCTGGAGGCATGGGAAAGGAGTTGGGTAAGAAACGTAAAATTTACACAAGCCCAAACTTGAGAGAAAACTTTTACAAGATGTTTTATAGATGGCATTTAGATCCTAAAAAGTTGGCTTCTATGTATCCGAATTTACAACCTAAGTGTTGGAGATGTGACTCTAGGGATGCTACATATTTTGATATATGGTGGACCTGCAAAAAGGTTAAGGCATTTTGGATAAAAATATCGTGGATTATGCAAAATGTTTTTTTTAAAAGGATAAAGTTTAACCCCCCCCCCCAGTTATTTTTGTTAGGTATAATTACTGATTGTACAGCTGTAGAGATTAACTTGATTTTGCACTTAATAACTGCAGCTAGATTGTTGGTGGCGCAATATTGGAAGAAGGAAGATTTGCTTACTATCCAAGACTGGACATTGAAAGTCACAAATTTAGCCGAGATGGCTAAAATATCTGCATATCTTAAGGACTACTCAAATGAGAGATATAAACGAGACTGGAAAAAATGGATTGATTATACTCAAAATAAATATGGGACTAAGAATTCAAGATAGCGTATGATTAAGATTAGGAAGGATATAAATTGTTTAGTGTTAGCCAAGCAAGGAGAAGCTAAGTTCAATTTAAAGATATTAATTTCTTATTATTTTTTCAAATATATTTTGAACTGTTTTTGTTAAAGATTATACCGTGTATTGGTTCTGGGAAGTCAGGGGAGGGAAGGTTGGGGGGGGCTGGGGGAGGGGTGGGAGGGAAGGTATATTAGGCTTGAGGAGGGGTGTTAGGTTTTAAAATAATATGATTTTACATATATACTGTTTTCTCTTATTTTCTCTTTAAAACTAAGATATGTCATGTATATTGAAATGGAAGTATAAATACCATCAACACAGAATGGAGTTTGCTCAGAAGCTGAAATACACCAAGTGAATGAGAGGAAGAATGGGAAGTAGAGGAGAGAAGAAAGATAGGAAGAGAGGGATAGGAGAGAGGGCAAGGGGGGGAAGATGAGGAGAATAAGGAGGAGTGGAAAGAGGAGAGTGGAGAAGGAGAAAGGAAGGGAAAGTAGAGTAGAAAAAGATGATGGAGGAAAGAAAGGAAGTAGGGAGGGGGAGAAGACAGGCAGAAGAAAGGGGTGGATAAGGCATAAACAGGGTGTATGGAGAGCAGAAGAGCCAATAATTGGTTTTCATTTTTTAATTTTTTATTTCTTTTTTTTCCCAGGAGTTGATGGCAAGACGAACTGATGTAATTAATAATTAGTACAATATGATATTGGCTATGTAATAGTATACATGTGATTATATGTTATAAAAATGGAAAATAAAAAGTTTTGCTTAAAAAAATACTTTTCAAGTATTGGCTATGCATAGCTTTGGTTTTTTCAATTTTCAGCTCGCTTCTCAATTCTTCTTTCTTATATTCTGCTAAAAAAAGAAGTAATTGTTATTGTTATTATTGTTGTTGTTGTTGTTATTGTTGATTGCATAATCAGCCAGATATTTAGACTGGATTTGGCATTTTTGGTCCACCTATTGAGTCCTTCTGAGGGATCTGGATAGGTATATTGTTGTTTAATTGTTGTTTAATAATATTACAAATATTGTCTGAGGATGTAAGCTTTTCCAAATAGGGTTGTTTGAAGATGGTTTTTGTCAAAGCTGATCGTGTGTAAGTGGTGCTCCAATTATTTTGGGGTTGTACCCAAGTGGTTATGATTATCATTGTTATATCAACTATATGATATCACAGTTGCTAGTTTCTTTATCTGGTATTGGCCTTCATACACATCTTCCCAAAACCTTGGGTGTCATAATGTATGAACATATTTTATATGCAGATCAAAGAGTGTGGCCTTTTGAATTGACAAATGAAAGATTTTCCAAGTCCTGCTTTATGATATTTTTTTGGTATGGCATCCGCGTGTCATTTTTTTTTTTTTTGCTATGGCACTCAATATGTCAATAACCAATGGGACCATTTTGGCCAGTTTATGCCATAATCTTTCAACCTTGATTTTCAGATCTTGAGTCTTTCCTTCAAAAGGTCAGAACTGGAGATCAGAATCTCTAATTCTTTGTCTCCTATACTGCTACCCTCTAGTATTTCCAAATCAATTATCCATTTCTTTCATCCACAGTTAAATTTGGTATGTTATGAATCAAGACTTTTATCAACTTGTATTTGGAAATCTCACAATATTTAACCTGCTCATTTTTGGCTACCTATTCAAATCTATGTATTTTTAAATACTGGTACACGGCAATTTGTATAGCTAGACCAGCAAATCATTTTGGCAACTGTGTTATGCTGTTATTTATGATCTGTTGTGCAATCTTCTTGCACAAACTGAATATAATGTATGATTTCCTGGTTATTTACCTTTATGCATAATACACATTTGAATTGTTTGAGGATTTTTTTAAAAATGGCCTTGATTGCATTTCTTCTTCTTCTTCTTTTGGTGCTAGGTCCAGATGATGATTTCAGTCCATTGGAGGATCGGTGACTAAAATAGGATGAAGGAGCAGTATAAATATATATATATATAATATATATTATATATATTATATATTAATATATTATATATATATATATATATATATATATATATATATATGTGTGTGTATATATTAGATTTTTTACAACCCCTGGTAAGCCCCAATTATGGGTAGGAAGCTAACTGCTTCCATCATCTGTCCTTCGGCTCGTCACAAGAGTCCATCACGACAGAACCCCAAGTATTTTTACTGTTGCCTTTGTTATATTTGTGTTTTTTTTATTTGTCCCTTTATTTATTTATCAGCACAAATAAAAAAACACACACACAACACACCACACACACCCACACACACACCACACACACATATATATATATATATATATATATATATATATATATATATATATATATATTAAGGTGA
Organism: Thamnophis elegans; assembly: GCF_009769535.1. Lineage (NCBI taxonomy): Eukaryota > Metazoa > Chordata > Lepidosauria > Squamata > Natricidae > Thamnophis > Thamnophis elegans. The sequence continues at coordinate 31,196,643 of NC_045545.1, read as the reverse complement.
GTGGGCTGCAAAGGCTTCAAATGAGCTGATAGACTAGTTGGTTAAAGCTAGGATGAATGTTAGGAAAATATTCTATTGTACCTGTTAAATTTACGTGAATCTACATACTTAAGAAAAATAGGTAGGAGTGCTTCTCACTGAAGGTCCTCTTTATTAGTTAAACATTTATTCTTCATTTCCATTTACTGCCCAATATACATTTAAGTAAGGGATGCAGGGCTCAGTGGCTAAGAATGCTGAGCTTGTTGATCAGAAAGGCGGCAATTGGCGGTTCAAATCCCTAGCGCCACGTAATGGAGTGAGCTCTCGTTACTTGTCCCAGCTTCTGCCGACATAGCAGTTCGAAAGCCTGTAAAAATTCAAGTAGAAAAATAGCAGCTACCTTTGGTGGGAAGGTAACAGCATTCTGTTCTCCTTTAGCTTTTGGTCATGCTGGCCACATGATCATGAAACGTATTGGGACATCACTGGCTCTTTGGTTTTGAAATTGAGATGAACACCACTCCCTAGAGTTGGGAATGACTAGCACATATGTGCGAGGGGAAACCTTTACCTTTACCTATATTTTTAATTCAAAGGCAAATAATAATAGCTCATAATTTTAGCATGCCACAAATAGGACTATGTTCTTGATAGTATCTAATAGAAAACATTCAAATGTGGACAAAATGTAACATGATTAGTTGAATGATACTAAAAGTCACATTCTTGACTGGGAACAAACTCAGATTCTTGTTATCAGTAATATGTTTTCAGTCATAACATGGTGCAATGTATTTCATTTCTTTATTAAATCTTCCATTTCTTTATGTCCTATTTGTTTTCCACCACAAACTCCCATTATTCCTATTGGACACAAATATCCATGATTGCTTTAGTATTATATCAAGCTATCCCACATAGTTGTCATATCTGCTTCTTTCCCTTGTATAACTCTTTCCCCAAAAAAGAAAATATACAGAGCTTTTGAAATTAAACCTCCCATGCTGGCTCCTTTCCTTATCAGAGGCCAATCTCTAGAAAGCCATATATGAATTAAATGAAGGTGTTCATAGCCCACATCTAATTCTCTCAGTTTCTATTTACTGTTTTTTCAGCTTACTGCCAAGCTGAGCGGGGGAGGGGGGTTTGAATGGTGGGTGGGATAACATTTAATTCCCTCCTTTCCCTAGATTCCTTTATTATTTGGTTTAACATAAGCCTTCTGATTTTTAGTCTTCCCGTTACAGAGTAACATAACCTGCAAGGTAACCTTACGCTTAGTTAGCTTATTACACTTTGCATCTTAAGTTTCTTGACAATTATTTTTCTTTTTATGGTCTTAAGAAAATGGAGAACCTGTTCCATGTTGAGATCACATTTCTTTCAGACATGCAAACAAAAATATCCAGGGGTGGTCTTAACGAGTTCCAGGGATAACTACAAAGAACCATGGATGTCCATTAACCTTCTCTACTTGGTGAAGTTGGGCTTCTTTCATCAAACCTGCCTTCATTTGGGAGCATGGACTGAGTCTGTGTCAAATGCCTGCTGATCTTATGAAGACCGTGGCTTGACTTTTCTTGTCTCCTGGGATTCAGAAAGAACTCGATGGAGAAGAAACAAGGAAGTTGCTTATAGTGAGCCAAACTTTGATCAACCTAGTCTTTCTTTGCTTCCTTTTCTTTTTTTGTCCAGCTTTCTGCTTAAAGCATCTTATAACAACTACTTTTTTTAAAAAGTGTAAAGCCTAGCAAACTTCATACAATCAAAATAAAAACCAGAATAAGCCTGACAACAACTAATTAATAACCAGAAGCTTGCTGAAAGAGAGAGTGTCACATTTTCTTAAAGAGTGGGACCTACTTCCTTAGGGAGTCACACCATCAGCAGCATAATAGTAAAGTTCTGTCAAATGAGACCTACCTCTCCTCCTATGAGTAACTGTGAATTTATGGTGAGAGAAGGGTCCATTACATCATCAGGCCTTAAGCTGTTTAAGGCTTTAAAAGTTAGCACTAGTTTTTTAAATTGCGCTGGGTAGACAGTTGGTAACCCATGTAGATATTAATAGAACTGTCTATGGTTTCTGCATCTTGCTTTGGTTAGCAGCCCAGCAGCTGTATTTTGCAACAATTGCAAATTCTAGACATATTTCAAAGTTGGCTCCATGTAAAGCTCATTGCAAGCTGTATACAAGGCACGGATAGCTGTTGCTAAACTGATTGACTCAGGAAGGGTCACATCTGGGCCATGTTTCAATATAATAAATAAACATATACATAAACACAAATTATTACAGCTGAGGATGAAGGACTACTTATCAAACTATCTTTCTGGGGGAGTTCTGGGTTATTTTTTACTTAGTAGTGCCTCCGTCTTGCCTAGATGATATTCATCCTTTTCCTTCATCCAGCCTATAGCAAGATTAAGCACTACTCAAGAGTACCAATTGCTTTTGTGAAATTAAAGAAGGTAAGGAGCAATAGATCATGATTTCATCAACATAGGAAAGCTCCAACTCCGCTGGCAAAGCAGTTTTGTACAAAAAAAAATCTAATAAATCAGAGCTTCAGATCAGAGTTTTTCCAGCTTACCTGGAGGTGCCCAAATGGTAAAGCATATACCATGGAACTATATGTCCTTTCCGATGTTGATATATACCACTTTCAGGAATCAACCGAATTCCATCAGCCGGCTGGCAACTACCCGGAGGAGAGCCTTCTCGGTGGCTGCTCCGACCCTCTGGAACGAACTCCCCGTGGAGATTCTTACCCTCACCACCCTCCAGACCTTCCGCATAGCCCTTAAGGTCCTGGCTGTCCCGACAGGCCTGGGCTAAAGATTTCAACCCCACTCGAATAGTATGACTGTTGGTGCTCTTTTAATGATGTATGTTTTCGTGTTTGTACCTTGTTTGTCCTCCCTCCCCCTGAATTGTGAGCCGCCCTGAGTCCCCTCAGGGAAAAGGGCGGCATACAAATAAAGTATCTAAATCTAAATCTAAATCTAAATCAAGTGTTGCCAAAATAGGTCTAATTAGAACAGTACTGAAATATGTCATAGACCCAGGTTTTCCTTGTTCTGTGCCTTTCAATGCATTGACCTAGTTATTACTCAAGTTGGGAAAACTGGCTAACTGTGAGGTTTCTCTACATAAGTCTTAACTGCGCTAGGAAAAAAGAAAGGAAAACTGCTCCTTTTGTGGTGAGAAAGCATTTTTATTAGAAAAAGATTAGAATTATTACCTAATAGGTGCGAACTCTCTTGCCCAGTTCATTTAGATCTTGGGATGTGTATTCAAAGGCCTTTATCACCTCCTGACATGCCTTACTGAGGACATGCATCTCATTCTAAACCATATCTTATGTGAATCTGTGGTTTGGTCAGGTCTGGATTAATGTTTTCGCCTTAACAGTGACAATGTTATTCTAAATTACATTCTTAAAGTTCAGAATTCGACAGTTTTGAGGAAAGCTTGAGAATAGCCAAGAGAATTATATCAAAAAGTTAGAACACTGGACTTTAAAGATGTAAGAAATATGTAGTTTATCCATTTGTGAAATAGCTTTTTTTTAAAAAAAAAAAAACCTAATCAAAGTGACAAAATACACTTCCCTTTGAGAGAGGAGAGAGGAGAGAGAGAGAGAGAGAAAGAGAGTTCATTTCCCTTATGTATGTATGTATGTATGTATGTATGTATGTATGTATGTATGTATATATGTATGTATGTATATATTCATTCACAAGAATGGACTTTCTTAGTCCATTCACAAGAACGGACAATTTCGATGTCCATTTATTAAAAAATAGATAATTGAGGTAATTTTACAGGATGAAATAGAAAAAGAGAAGGAGCCAAGAAAACTGGAAGTTTCCCATTAAAAATCAGGGATATGCATGTGAAAAAATAGACAGGATTTATTCACATGGCAGTGGCTAACATCTTGACTTGCTGTAGTATTGTCTTCCATAGTGTTATGGAAGACCTGATTCTAGGGAAGACTAGATGATTTTCCTTAGGGCCTAGAAGGCTGGAAATTAGCAAAGCCCACCATTCCCCTTTCTTCCAACATGGCGTCCTGTGAGGGAACCTTTCTTCAGATATGCTACTGATCCAACCTATTTTTTCCTCACTACTAATCAAATTGGCAGTAGGAAAAGATCTTTGGCCATGCAAAAATGTTTCAAAGTACTTAAAGGGCTGTTCAAACAACAAGCAATTGTTTTAAAAAAAACAGCAGGAATACCATTTGAGAAAATCTTGTATAACTTGTCCTGTAAGCTCATTGTCATTCTAATAGAGCTTACTTCAAGATCAATATGATTTGATATTCATATTTCCCATGCCCTTTTCATGTTTGCTTCCATGGCCTGACCTCAGTGCTAGGGGTCTATTGAAAACCATGGTGCTTTTTGGCTAAGTCTATTGCCAAATCACTTCTAATGAAAATCCAAAGAATGATAAATAGAACAGTGTGAAAAAAATTCCTGCAGCAAAACTGCTAGGTTAAGTCAACATAAAGAGGACAAAAGCATAACAAATATACCAGTGAAGTTCTGAGTTGGCTTTTAGTAGAACACAGAATGGTTTTTCTGATTTTATAACAGCTAAACTTTAGAGAAATGCTATTAAATATGCTTAAACTCAAAATGATGAATAGAAACTCTCTGGGACTTCATAATATGAACAGCTATGAATTTGTTGATACAAGTAGTCCCGACTAACAACAGTTCTTTAGAGTTACAAGAGCATTGAAAAAAGTGACTTATAACCATTTTTCACACTTACAACTGTTGCAGCATCCCCCTGGTCACATGATCAAATTTTGGATGCTTGGCAACTGGTGTGTATTGGTGTTGCACTGTCAGGCGTCATGTGACCACCTTTTGTGAACTGACAGCAAAGTCAATGGGGAAGCAAGATTCACCTAAAAACCATGTTACTAGCTTAACAACTGCAGTAATTCCCTTAATAACTGTGACAAGAAAATTCTAAAATAGGTCAAAATTCACTTAACGTATGTATCACTTAGCAACAGAAATGTTGGGCTCAATTATGATCATATGTCGAGGACTATCTGTATTTGTCTTTTTAAAATACTTGTTGCACTTTATGGGATGAAGATTTTCAAAATGTAACATGGAGAGAATTCTAATTCATTTGGAAACACTGGATGGCTTATGTTTTCATTGGATTTTTGGATCTAGATTAATGAAATTTGCAGTTTTACATGCTTTCTTTAATAGTGTTAGGTGAATTTGATAATTTTGTATTTGATTTGACTGACTCTCACTACTTGTGTTTGTGTCTCTCAATATGTGACTAGATCCGTGGGACTACATCTAATGTTATGTATTGTGTTTTCCATTGTTGCATCGTCTCATTCCTTCCTCTATACAATTCCAAGTACATTCCAGATTTGTTGCAAGAGATCCCTCAACTATCTGGAGGAGATGTAGAAAATATGCAGAGGTCATAAGTAGGATCTATTCTCCTGGAGATGTTCTTTCAGCGAGGGACAGAATCACACATCCCCAAAATTTCTATGGATACATGCATAGAAGGAATGGGTGCAAAAGGGCTCCATCAGAGGTGGTAGGCAGCCAGCTCTTACCAGTTTGGGCAAACCGGTAGCGGTGGCTGCTGGAGGCTCTGCCCCCTCACCCTGATGTAATATGTGACTTCTGTGCATGCGCAGAAGGTGATGCGCATGCACAGAAGGTGGTCACATGCGTGTGCTCACATTTGCAAACCAGTAGCGAAGGTTAGTGAATCCCACCACTGGGCCATCCTTTGCAAACTCTCCAAGCTGAATAAGTTTGCAAATATCATGCACGTAGCATAATTCCTAAAATAGGATATTAGATACATCCTGAAAAGCTTATCTAGAACTGAGAAAAGACAAATAACTGTTGTGAAGAAGCAGATCTTCATTTTGCATGGGGTGGTGAAAAAAATCATTCAAGGACTATACTTGTATCTTGCTGATTGATATTTTAGAAAATGCTTCTTTTTCCATGTCCTAGAACAATCTTTTTAAAAAATATTCTTGATTTATGAAGGAAACTAATGGTCTGTGTAATGGATGGTACAAGCAGTAGATGGACAGCCATCTGTTATGGATGATTAAATGGATTCCTGCCAGAACAAGAAGCTGAACCTGATGGTCAAACTTTAGAATGTGTGTAGGCCATCAATTTCTTAAAAAAAGCATATCTCCATAGACATTCATAGTCCTTTTAGAAGTTGGAAACCAAAGCATTAGAGATGTGCTCAACCAAATAGATTGGAAGAACAAAAAAGGAAACTTTAGTTCAATTAAAAAACACAACAATTATATAAAGTGACATCTCTTCAGAATTCACTACATCTTTGAGAGAGGAAAAAATTTGAGAGGTGGCTATAGACAGCAACATGATGAATGAATAAATAATAAATGAAAAAACAACTTTACAAATGTTTAATAAAAAGGGAACTTTTTCATGGGGGTGAGGAAGAGAGAATAGAGAAACAAATATAATTCAAATGATAAAGATTCATTGGACAGTTGCCTGATTTTCCTCATTCCTTTGGTTTCCAAATTTTGGCAAGGAAGGACAATAATTAAAAAAAATTGTTTCAGAGTACAGAAACAATGTTTTTTCCTGATCTCGCCCATAGTTTTGTGCATAGAAAGGATGTGATAGTTTAGGTAATTTTTTTACCTTTGTATTTATGTAAGTCCGAAAGCAAATGTACTTATTTGTTTTACTTTTGCCTGTCCCATAAGACAAAGTGTAGTTTTTCACCCATGTCATTTATTTCTCTCTTCCCTCTCTATTCCCCTCTCAACGAATTAGGTTGTCCCTGTTTTTTGCTACAATCCCTTCATGTTTATAAGTTTAGTAGGGGGTCTATGGAGTGAAATGAAAAGCACATGGCTCTGTATTTTCTACACACAATGAAAGAAATATCATATGGCAGATGAATTATGTTGTTTATGGACTTATGGCTTTTACTGAAGGACATCTTTACTGATTCAGAATTAAATTTTTCAAAATAAGTTTTGTGTTTCACCTATGGATATCAGAAAGATACAATTGAGTGATTTTTATTTGATTCTGAGGAAATTATTTCCTATGTAAATTCTAAGGCAAGGCATAATTCAACTTGCAAAATAAATTAAAAGTAATTCTAGATTGTATGTATGTATGTATGTATGTATGTATGTATGTATGTATGTATGTATGTATTCATTCACCATCCTCAGGCTGGTGTTTTTGGCTTTAAGCGTGGCTGGAGCTACCGTCTTTCTAAATCTTGGTGGGTGGGTGTGGAGTGGAGTGCTGGCTTTGTTTCAGTAAGTGGATTGGATGTGTGGCTCTATCATGATTGGTAGATTGGTGCTGATTGGTGCTGGCTGTGGTCCATTGTTGTTTTGTGTTGTAACGGCCTGGGTGATGGGTGGGGCTTATTTGTTTACCAGGGCTGGTTTCCAGATGTCTGGTAGGCAGGAGGTATTGTCACGTTTATTCATTTTGTGGGGTGTTTCTCCATTTCGATAGCTTCCATAATTATTCTCTTGTTGAAGTGTTCAGTGTTGCAGATTAACCTGGTTCCTTCAAAATTAATTTCATGTCCTTTAGCTTTAAGGTGCTGGAAAAGGGAGGAAGTTTTCTTTTTTTCTTACTGCGTTCTTGTGTTCTGCGATGTGTGCATTTATTCTCCTATTCGTTTTTCCTATGTATGTTGCATGGCAGATTTGCATGGTATTTAGTAGAAGCCTTGGTTTTCTAGCTGGACTTTGTCTTTGGGGTTTCTTAAGATGTTGGCTATTTTTTGGTCAGTGTGAAGGCTGTCTTGATATTGTGTTTGTGGAGAATTTTGCTGATTTTATCTGTGGTGCCTTTGATGTAAGGGAGGAGGGCGATGCCGTTGGCCTGTTCTGTGTCAACCTAATCCAAAGGGAGACTGCCTCCCAAAACCGCGACACAGAACAGGACAACGACATCACCCTCCTCCCTTACATCAAAGGCTGCGTTTTTGTGTTAGAAAAAAAGGAAAAACTCTTCCCTTTTCCAGCACCTTAAAGCTAAAGGACATGAAATTAATTGAAGGAACGAGGTTAATCTCCAAAACAGAACACTTTAACAAGAGAGTAATTATGGAAGCTATCGAAATAAAGAAACACTCCCACAACATGAATAAATGTTACAATATCTCCTGCCTACCAGACATATGGAAACCAGCCCTAATCAACAAATGAGCGCCATCCACCACCCAGGCCGTTACAACAAAACAACAATGG
>NC_045545.1:31170873-31185873 GCF_009769535.1 Thamnophis elegans | reverse complement strand
TGCATAGAGCAACATGGAAAAGGTTGTGATAAAACTGGACTTCAATTGCACTTATGCCAAACTGTCCCCAATATGTCAAAATTAACCAGTATTGCCTTGTTAACACAAGACATTTTTAAGTTAATGAGCTGTGGTAGTGCAGTGGTTAGAATACAATACTGCAGGCTATTTCTGCTGTCTGCCTGCAATATGGCAATTCAAATCTTACCAGGCTCAAGGTTGACTCAGCCTTCCATCCTTCCGAGGTTGGTAAAATGAGGACCCAGATTGTTACAGATGCTAACTCTGTAAACTGCTTAGAAAGGGTTGTCAAGCACTGTGAAGCGCTATATAAGTCTAAGTCTTAGCTAATAGGACAAGAAAATCATGCTGATAATGTTACCTAGTGTGGTAATGAAACATTCAGAAACTAAATTGAAACAGGCTTGGAAAGCCAATCAGAGCCAAAATCTAAAACCCGAGCTACGCATATTTTCTATTATTTCTAACTAGTATTGCCCCTGCTATCAACAAGGAAGACTATATTAGAATGGATATTACTAGGGACTGTAACATGGTCTACTTTCTCCTCTTACTAAAATCATTACATGAAAGTCTTGATTGAAGCCATGACTAGAACTGGTGAGATACAAGGGTTCTTTGATTCCACATCCCAGAGTCTCAGACTATACCATGAGAAAACTCACGCTTTAGGCCAAGAAGGAAAGTAACAGATGTTACTTAATTATAACTGCAGCTATATCTGGCAGCTATAAGTTCCCATCGCTGTTTTAGGCTCCGGGGTCTACTTTATTTGCATATTCTCTAACTTAAAAGGATTTGTATTATTAAAATCTACCCTCATAATTTGGGGTCTATAACTTTTAATGTGTATAATAATGCTAGAAATATTATCTGCTTCCATAGATTATTTTATTCATTCATTCATTCATTCATTCATTCATTCATTCATTCATTCATTCATATCCTGCCTTTATTATTTTTTTATAAACAATTCCATGCCAAAAATGACTTTGACTCCTAATACTCCTAATACTCCTTCCTCCTCCTATTTTTTTACTTTCAATAAATTATAATATAGTAAGCATTATTATATATTATTTATATTTAAATATCAATGTAAATATTATTTATGTTAATATAAATTACAAACATATTTTAGTTATATATTTTATAGCATATACTTAATATATATTTTACCTTTCTTCCTTTCATAAAAATTATTTATTATCTCTTCTCTAGTAGTACATAAGATGGAAAAGAATGTTTGATTGGTTATGTGCCATCAAGTTGGGATCACTGCTGTATTGACAAAATAGGTAGCCTTCTCCTGGAGGAGATCTATGGACTCCCCAAAAGAGTTTGGTTACAGTTATTTCTTTCCTTTCTTTGGAAAAAAACCAAGTTGAATTATATCAAAAGAGAAAATTAATTTGTTTTTAAACCCATTCTCTAAATCATCTATTGAAGGGCATATGAACTCTGTGAATGTTTCATTAGAATATATCAAAAATGTTATTATTTTTTAAAAAAATTCTGTGTAATAACAAGCTAGAACTTTTATATTTGGTTTCTCCTTTTTTAAAGCATTTGGCCAAAGTTGCCCATTAGATTTGAAGAAGAAAACCCTCCAAATGAAAAATTGGCACATAAAATTAATGACTGCTGAAGTTGGCAATGCTTCCTAGGAAACTGTGGTCCTTCTGGCGTCTGCATTTGGAACTTCATCAAAGCTTCAAGCCTTCATTCAAAGTAACAGCTGAAAAGCAAAGATACAAGAGAAAGAGAGAGAAGAAAATGTGTCCAGAATACCATGCAGAGAAAAACTAAAAGGTTATTAGGAAATTGTAGCTCTGTTCAAGTTTCACTCCAATGAAACAAACTTTTTAATGTATATGGGAGGGGGTGGTGGAAACCAGTCTTTTGAGATTCAGTGAGTTCTGTTTCATTTTTCCTTCCTCTAATATTAAATTGGAACTGAAAGTAAGAGTAAGGTCAGAAAAATCCACAAAAGTGGACATAGCAATCAAAACTGCCAAGCTGAACTTAGGAAAAATTTAGCACTCTGTGAATGACTAAATTGTGTTAAACAACAGTTTCTTTTGGCCAAACTTGACTGAAACCCAAATTTGATTATTTCTCTGAGGTGACATGTGTTCAGTTTCATGCTCGTAAGATAACTCCCGGAAGCTCGCTCTTTCTTTTACTATTTTATTTCATACAGCAGCTTCTTTGAACTGTGAGCTTCCCATATATTGGACCAGATTTTAGCTTTCATGAGCAAAAAATAACTTTTACCCTTGACGTTACTCGGAATGTCCTTGACAAAGAGCTAATAGAATCAAAGGCGGGTTCAAGTCATCAGGCAGCTGCCAACACATTCTCTCACTGAGCAGATTAGGCTGGAAAGCAAAAATGTGGAGAGAATCATGTAATTGGGACATTAGACATACAAACAGTATCTTTCTCTCTTTAAGGGGAAAATAACATATCATGCCATGGCCCAGCTGCAAAGCCTCATTTTGGCTGGGAAAGAAGCAATGTTGCTCTTCCCTAATTTTAGTGTTTTAATAGCTAGAAGGAAACTCTGCTGGGATGGGTATTCTCCACTGGATTGAGCTTTTAAAATGACCATATTTTTTGATCATTTCTTCCAAATGACTTGACAGCTATTTCTGACAACGTTGCCCTGAGAAAATTCTCCACCTATCCTGCAGTGATTCAGTTCTGGAACTGTCATAGGGTTGGTTCAAAGTGTAATGTAACAGATTTGGAATAGGCCATTTAGACCACACAGATGCAAAAGCTTAAGGAAAAAAACTACCTGGCATATCCTAGCCACTGTGTGCTGCTAACTGCAGTGGTGATGAATGATTAAGGAAGAATTGAAAGATGGAAAAGAAGGGAGGCACGCAAATTATCTAATGGAATTCTGGAAAGCAAAGTTGAATGGACTGGACATATTTACATATGAAAGCCACTTAGGATTCATGAGGATTGTATATTGTATGTTTTGATAAACAATGACGGTCCCCGCCAGAACAACGGTGTTTAATCAGGGGACCAAAAACATACTAAACTCAATCATTGAAGGTATCAAGTCAATTGTAAGGTTTACTCTAGAGGCCAGAAACAAGACCAGAGAAGCATCTGAAAGGACCAACTAAAGCCTAGAAGAATTGAATGAAATTTGACCAGAGATAGGCAGTCAATGTCTTATAGAGTCCACCAATCTTTCTAAAAGTCTACATTTCAAAAGTATGATAATTTAGTGCTATTTGTTTATCAAATATCCCATTTAAAGAAAAAAGATAAGTTGAACATGGTAACTATTTGCAACAGTTTGTTTAGTTTGGTTGAGAGGGAAAATAAGCCATTATGGTAAAATCTATAATTGGGAATGTTCAAGATACTGGGGCATCTGAATAATCCCTACCAGAAAACAGATTATCAATCCTGCCAATTTGCTTCATGCTATACTCACTGTTTGAAATGGAAAGTAGAGTTTTGGTGCATATGGATCTAGGGTATAATATCATTCTCTAGATCCAATTCTGCAGAGGATGGTAAGAGATAATTTTCAGCTAATACCAGAAAGACTGAATGGTGATTTATACTCCAGACTGATGGCCTTTCAACATTGTTTTTCTGCTACTGCTAAGCCTGCAAGCCTCTGGTATGCTTTCCATCTCGAAGATGGCCTCCTGTGATTCCAGTCCTTTTCTCAAGAGACATCAGACACACCAAATTCATCTGGGCCTCTTCCTCTTTTGATTGTGGAATTGTACTGATTTTCCCAAATCCCCAAAATTCCTGATCCCCACTGAATTTAATAAGGTTTATCTCTAAATGGACTATCCATGTAATTTATACTAAATGAATCAATGTAGTCAGATTCATTCCACATAAAATACAGTAGCATCCATCATTTGGTTTTGCAATCATTTATTTTCTTGGCTTTATTTGTTCATTTATTTATTCATTTAAAAAAATCTCGTTTGATGCCAGACTGAAACATAGAACTGAAATGACTTAGATCACTATCCTGCATATGCTTTCTAAGAAGGAAAACTGAGATCAAATACATCTTATACCCAAGGGCATTAGAATAAGATCACAGCCTTAGTCACACAATACAACTTTATTTTTTTATAACTTTTAGTCAGTGCTATGGCATATTTCAGTATGTTTCATATGTAATATTTATATCTTGACTGTGGCTACCAATACTTTCTCGAGCATAGTGTATCTTCAGTTTCATGTAATGCTAAACATATTCCCAAGAAATGAACTCACTGAGTTCAGTTAAAATCTCAGGTGAATGAAGCACCAAAGCCCCAGTTGAATAAACAAAACTGAACACTTTCTCCCAGCTCCCAAAATATTTAAGCACACAGTACCCTTTTCAAATGAAAAAGAAAAAAAGAGAAGCTTCTCTGCAGATCATAGGTTAGATAAGAATGCTCCCTTCTCACCTTTTCCACTTTCTGACGGCACAGGGAAACTTGGCTAGCTTTTGAAAGGCATAAATTAGGAGAGGTGGAGCTTAGAAAAGGCCCCTTCGAGCCCCAGCATAAAAGAGTTCAAATGCTGAGCTTTCAGCTGTTTGAGATAAAAGTTCTATGGCTTTCCACTCTTCCTTTTTGCTTCTGCCAATAACCAGGGGGAGGGCTTTGAGCAATTTACTGCCAAGGAAATAACAGAGATAAATAAAGCAGAATAAATACACGCCGGACTGAATAGATAGTAATTCTATCTGACTATCGAAAATATCAAAGGATACATCTCTGTCTTTTTACACTCACACACATGCACCCACCCACACAGAGGGAGGGTGGTATTTGAAGTATAAAGGCTGCCTTTGCCCATATGACTATAAGGACTGGATTATTTGAAGGATGGATTCTCTCCAATTACATTGTTTGGTCCCATTAAGACCAGCAGGAGACTCATATTAGGAGACTACAAAAGAGTGTGGAGGAGAACTTTTTCTGCAAAGGTGCCTGTCCTAACATTTGGGCAGTTCAAATCTCACCAGGCTCAAGGTTGACTCAGCCTTCCATCCTTCCGAGGTGGGTAAAATGAGAACTCAAACTGTTGGGGACAATATGCTGACTCTGTAAACCGCTTAGAGAGCGCTGTAAAGCACTGTAAAACCAGTGGTGGAATTCAGCCAGGTCGTAGCTATTCAGGAAAGCCAGTTGTTAACTTTCTAAGCAGTTCGGAGGACCGGTTGTTGGAAGAAATCTCATTTTGTTTTTTCCCCCTTTACAGGACTAAACCTGTAAGGAAGGCAGGAAAGAAACATTCTGGTGTTGTTTCTAGCCTCATCTTTATTGCCCTGCTTACAGAAACTGTCTCTCCATTAACCCTTATTACATTGTAACAGTTAAGGCGAAGCTCCCATTGATCTGAGTGATGTTGAGTTGCCCATGCCTGCACAATCACACCAAGCCACGCCTACTCAGCTGGTCATTAGGGAAGAGAACCGTTTGTTAAATTATTTCAATCCCACCACTGTGTAAAGTGGTATATAAAGCTAAGTGCTATTGATATTGCTATTATCCCCACCCCCATCCCCGTTCCCAAATTGGCCCTGACCCACTCAGCCTTAGAAGATGATATTTGTAGCTCAGGGTTGAAATGAAGATTCACTCACTTGGATGCTCTCCAGGCTTGGTTGATTTCTTGCGGATGTTTCATTACCCGAACTAGGTAACATCATGGGTTTGTTCTTTTATATTCAAGGCAAGCATATACAAAAGGAGCAAACTCCACTCCTTTCTATTACTGATAATATAGCAATAGCAGTAGACTTATATACCGCTTCATAGGCCTTTCAGGCCTCTCTAAGCGGTTTACAGAGAGTCAGCATATTGCCCCCAACAATCTGGGTCCTCATTTTACCCACCTCGGAAGGATGGAAGGCTGAGTCAACCCTGAGCCGGTGAGATTTGAACCGCTGACCTGCTGATCTATCAGTAGCCTGCAGTGCTGCATTTAACCACTGCGCCACCTTGGCTCTATATATATATAACCTAGCTTGGTAGTGAAATGCCTTCAAGAAAACAACCAAGCTCAGAGAACAGCCACATATCACCTCTCAGTTTTTTTAAGGGGTTATTTTTTTAATCACAACTTTATTATTATTTTATAAATAGCTCAAGGCAATGGACACATATAATACAACTTCTTCCTGCATTCCCAACAACAATCTTGTGAGGTGGGTTGGACTCAGATAGAGTGACCAGCTCCAAATCACTCAGCTAGGTTTTCATGTCAAAAGTGGGACGAGAACTCAGAGTCTCCTGGTTTTTAGGCTAGCTTTTTAACCACTGAAGACAAAGCTCTGCCATCATATCAGGTGTTTTGACAATGGTGGGGAGCTGTTACAATGGCTGTATGGAGCTGAAATAGAATGAATTCTGCTGCTTATCATGATGTTATGTTTTTAATTTGATTGTAGGCAGTGTTTATATCTTTATAGATTAGGTTTTTGAATTGTTTATGCCTATTATGGGACACCCACTCACTTAGATGAAATGATTGACCATGCAAGTTGGCCATCGTAATCTGGCTCCCTGATGTTGCTATACCTGGTGATATTAGGATTGAGGAAAAGCAATTGGAAAACTTATAGTTTGAAGTGGAGTGCTTATAGAGAAAGAAATCTACTGTTAAATCAATCACAATAGATTTCTAGGCTCCAGTCATGATTTATATAATACATAAAAGACTCCTCCAGTATTTGGAAATTTTGAAGTTATTGGACCTGAACAACCTAATTTTACAACAACACCAACAACAAAGAAAAGCACCACTTGAACACCTTTGGCATTGACAAAGTCACCATTGGTTAATTACAAAAGCCAGGTTTACTTGGAACATTTCTTTGACAATACCTTTAGCACTATCGAACAAAAATGGTTGTCTATCCTTGGGAGAGACTTGCCAATACAGTCTAAACATCTGTGTGACAAACAATAGTTGAAGGGGGGTATTTCCTATTCTCTTTCATTTTGATTTTAAGGATATTTATTACTAAGGACTTTTGATTGATAGCCATTGTTTTTATATTTTTAATCTAGTATTATGTCTCCCTACAGTCATATTTGACAAATAAATAAAAAGTTTCTAGTCTTTTTTTAAACAAGATGAAAATAATTCATTATCAATACAATCTTAGAATCTTAAAGCATATCCACATTGTATCCACATTGTTAGTTCTTACTTTTCCATTGGGATTTTTTTTCCTTTAATGTCTATCAATGAGCCAATGTATTGTTTTTCCTGTCAAAATCTGAGATGGAAGGATTTTCACTCAAAAACAATACATTGGCTCATTGATAGACATTAAAGAAAAATCCCAATGGAAAAGTAAGATAGAAGAGATAGAACACTGAGATAGAAGAGTTTCACCCCCAATTTTATCCAAAGGTAAAATTCAACCTTAAGAACTGGAAAACAATAATATGGTGCCCTTATTATTATTTTTAAAGTCCAGTAGGAAATAAACTAGCTTAGGGCATGAAAAATAATCCACTGATGGAAGCCTCTTTTTCCCTTAATAAAGGAATGAATCATAACATACAAATGAATTATGTTCCTGTTTGTGTGTGTGGTAATATTAACAAACAGCTATTGATTTGGGGAAAACAATTACAAAGCAGAACTAATGTAAGAAATAGACAAGAGAACTCCAGTTGCAAAGTTTTTCTTCAGGCAATTTTAGCATTAGAACACCAAGAGAGATCAGTTGTCCAGAGTGAGTGAAGGGAAGGAAGTTGCCCACAAAACTTTGTTTTCTGGAAGTGATGCACATTTAGTCATGAACTAACAGATTGGCTGGGATGGGTTCTGCAGCCAGCACAAACAAGTGAGAAAAGAGTGTTGGCTTGTATGGAATGAGGCAAGCAAGGCATTCCATAACAAAACATCTGCCCTGGAAGCCAACCTTTATTTCTGAGATGTGAGTCAA
The DNA here is from genome assembly GCF_009769535.1 of Thamnophis elegans. Lineage (NCBI taxonomy): Eukaryota > Metazoa > Chordata > Lepidosauria > Squamata > Natricidae > Thamnophis > Thamnophis elegans. The sequence continues at coordinate 31,177,895 of NC_045545.1, read as the reverse complement.
CACTGATTCCCATATATTACCTCTTTCCCAAAGATGAGACTTACCGTAACCCACATTCTAAGTTAATCTAACTTTCCCAAATCTCCCCTGAAGTTAATTCTTCATTCTTCTGCCTTCTTTGTTTGAAGAGATGGGTGTGAAGGACTCAGAGCTGTGATAGAAATTCTACTTGGCTATTTTGCAATGAGAAGACTTTTAAATTTATACAGATCTGTCTTAAGTAGAGGCATTTAGAGCTAAAGGCAATGAAAACATTGTTGAAAAAAATAAGTGAACATGCCATCACATGAATTATTGTTGTAGTATTGCTCTTACTATTATTGTTCCTGTGAAAACCAGCTTCACTTTTTATAGGGTTCTAAAATATAATTTACTGTGATGCCATATTAATCATAACCATCTTGTGTACACTTGCCCTTCACTTTAATTTAGACTGTATTCAAGCCAATATTTATTCAGTCCAAGGCTGTGACTTGTTTTATAGAAGAAACCAACTCACAGAAGAGCACTGACCCTACCTGGCTGTAAAGTCAACATTGATAGCTATAATTTCTGATTTCCAAAGATCTAAACCTCATGCTGAGAACTTTGAACATCATTTAAGACTTCTTGGAATGTGTTTATGAGAGGGAAAGACTCCAAAGCCACTTAGTAAAAAGCACAAGCAACTATTTTATGCTGGTTTTTCTTCTTCCATAGCCAAACCATATGAATCCTCTAATGATTTCACTAAAAAGTCTTTCTTGGCAGAATCCTGCTGCTCCCTTCCCAACAAAGCAATTTTTTAACAGAATGGTCTGAAAAATAGGGGAATCAAAGGATGTTTCAAATTTAAGATGCAAACCAATATACTAAGTCAAAGCTGAGAGTTTCTACCTGAGGGCAGAGAGCAGAGATGGATGAAAAATTTCTTCTCTGCTCCAAGTGTGACTGATGCACAGAAGGGGGCATTTCTAACATTGCTTCATCCATCATGGACTGATACTGGCAGTAAATCTACAGCAAGTCTGAATCAACTGTAGATTAACTCCCTTCCTTTGCAATCAATGGAAGGTAACATAAAGGAGGGAAGAAAAATTGCTTAAAAAAAAGAAACAGTGATACATTTCTTGTCTCTTATTCTCTTTCATAATTAAGTTTACAACTTTACTTCTCTGCCTGCATTCATCAACTCTATACCATAAGAATAGACCATCCTCACTCACAGCTAGGAACTAATGTTAGGTGCTCTTCCTTCCTTCCTCTCTCCCTCCCTCCTTCCCTCTACCATTCTATTCCATTCCTCCATGTTGTTTAACATTTTTCCTCTTACATTCAAAGTCTCAGTAGTTGTATGCCATAGTTTGAGCAGTTGTCCAACAGGTATTGACTTTGCCATTGACCATAACTTTAATCAATTATGGCTTTCATACAATAAGATATAGATATAAGATATATAGAAGGTGCAGATAGATTACCAATCACTGTAGTTGTATCCATGCCACTAACAGTATTTCCTACTCATGGTAAGGACATTACTGAAGGTTGCTTCCATTATCCATAAAAATATTTAGTTTTTAAAATCATGTGGAAGAAGCTTGATTTCACTATTCAGCTTTCAGGGCATGCTTTGTTCAAAGCTTCTTAGCAATAAGAAAGCTTTTTCAAGATTTGCACATCTTTTCTATTCAGTTCATAGCAATGAATCAAGCAGCCTCACCCCAGAGGGTATTAGAATACCCCTTGAGGTATTCTAGTCATTTTGTCCCAGCTGAAGCAGAGTAGGAGTAAAAAAAAAGGTGAGAAAGTCTGTAAAGTAAATACATCTCCTTAGCTTGATGAACATTTCTATTAATTGGAGCAGAGGTGGGTTGCTACCGGTTTGGCCTGGATCAGGCAAACTGGTAATAGCGGCTGCAAGAGGCTCCGCCCACCCACCCGTATGCTTCTGCGCATGGACAGAAATTTCGCACGTGAGCGTGCCCGAACTGGTAGTAAAAAAAATTAGTTCCCCACCTCTGAACCGAAGCTCTTCCTGCCTAAATCTGAGGAGGTCTCTATCTATTTTTTTCTAGGGTGAGAATGGATTTTATGTGCAGCATATATGTATTTGTGGTGGTGGTGGTGAGAATAAAGAAAACTAAATATTATCTGGGTCAATATGCCACAAGCCACAATTGCAATTGCAAACCAGTTTTAGTCCATATGGCAACGTAAACATGATATATCTTAGAACAAGCGAGTCAGGTATTCTAATTGCCAGCCAAATAGGAAAACTGAAATTATTTAAAATTCAGTAAACATGCGAGTGTGTTTTTAGCCAGATCTGTTGTAAAAATCAGAATCTAAGTGTTCTTCCCTTTATTCAGTTTTTAGAAGTGTTTCAGAAAATCTTCTAATTACCTGAAGACTTGAGACAGAACATTGTTGCTCCATCCCAATTTACAATCTCAAACCAGTCATTACTTCCCCTTCATACTCAAACACAGCTGTGAAGAACCTTTTTGACACCAGGGATTGTTTTCATGGAAGATAATTTTTCCAAGATTGGGGGGGGAGTATTGGTCCACAGCCCGGGGGTTGGGGGACCCCCTGTTCAAACACATAAAAGTTCTATATATTGCAATCTATATTACATTTTTCAGAGCAAGAAGCTACCATTGGCATCTATCAACTCTTCCTAAATCTTGCTCCCGGAGCCTGCAAGCAACAGAAGCTTCATTGGGCAATTCTCGGCTTCAACCTTATGGCCTCCAGAGTGTGCATCTGGGAAAACACCATAGAAGAGTATATGCACAGTATATGGCATTGAGGAACTTCCCCAGTAATGGCATTTCTTTCAGATTGGCTGGCTTCACTTCAAGAACAATTCAGACTCACCAGTTCATCCCCTAATAGCTACTATTGCAAGCCTTCCCTGCCTTTCCTTAGCTTTCTCATAGAACCTTCTACCCCTGCAATCTCCATTTACATAAGGGCAATTCTTGTTGTGGCTCAGGCTTAAATGATGTGTCCCAGGTGCCTTCAGCTTCATCTGCTTGCTTTGTTGGTTGATCCTTCATTTAGTTGTTGCTTGTATTTGTTTTAGTATAAAAATAGATTGTGGATGTGGGGAAAGAGGGATCTTAGTATCTTGCTAGACAATTTAGGAGCAATTCTGTGGAGATTCTCAGTTGTCCAGTTGTCTCAAAGGTGCTATTTTTCCAAAAGGCAACCGGACTGTTTTTTCCTAGAAGGAGGAGGAGGAGGAGGAGGAGAGAAGAAAAAGAAGAAGAAGAGAAGAAGAAGAAGAAGAAGAAAGAAGAAGAAGAGAAGAAGAAGAAGAAGAAGAAGAAGAAATTTCATTCTGGCAGGATGGTGAAGGTGATGGAAGGATTAGTTCTGACAAGACGGGGGAAGGGTTGGAAGGATCATTTTATAACTGCAAATAAAATGATCCTTTCAACCCTCCCAACAACCTGTTAGAACTAATTCTTCCATTATCTTCATCATCCTGCCAGAACCGAGGAAGCTTCTTGGACGAGAAGTGAAATGTTTTCTTCTTCTTCCTCATGGAAAAAACAATCCAGTTGCCTGTTGAAAAAAGCACCTTTGAGGCAACTGGCCCACTGAGAATCTCCCCAGAATTTAAAGGAGTTGATGTTCAAGACACTTGCAGGCAAGGTATTGCTGGAGTTGGTTGGAAAATAAATCTTAAACTATAAACAATATTTGTAAGGCCTAAGTATGACACAACTGTCTTCTCTAAGTTTACTTTCCTATGTCACCTAGGAATGTTGGGAGTTATCTGCAGAACTAAATTAAATAGCAGTTAGCAATAGCAGTTAGCCTTATATACCACTTCATAGGGCTTTCAGCCCTCTCTAAGCGGTTTACAGTGTCAGCATATTGCCCCCACAGTCTGGGTCCTCATTTCACCCACCTCGGAAGGATGGAAGGCTGAGTCAACCTTGAGCCAGTGAGATTAGAACCGCTGAACTGCAGATATCAGTCAGCTGAAGTGGCCTGCAGTACTGCACCCTAACCACTGCGCCACCTACTAATTAGAGAAGGCAATACTTTCTGCAACCCTGACAGACAAGATCAACTTAAAATACTCGGGCCTGTCTTCTATATTTACATTTATAAAATATCATTTATATATCAAAATGGACCAAAATCCAAATTAAAAATAAAAGAACCCTTCATTTTAAGATGATAATATTAAGCTCTTCTCTACACACACCCCTCAAGTCCCCAACAAATAGTAAAAAGTAAAAGTTCCCCTTGCACATATGTGCTAATTGTTCCCAACTCTAGGGGCGGTGCTCATATCCGTTTCAAAGCAGAAGCCAGCAAAGACATCTCTGTGGTCATGTGGCTGGCATGATTAAATGCTGAAGGCACACAGAATGCTGTTACTTTCCCACCAAAGGTTATATGCTTTCAAACTGCTAGGTGGCAGAAGCTGGGACAAGTAACGGGAGCTCACTCCATTACGCGGCGCTAGGAATTTGAACCGCTGAACTGCCAACCTTCCTGATCAACAAGTTCAGCATCTTAGCTACTGAGCCACCATGTCCCTTCAACAAATACTAGATTAACATAAATGTGAAAGCTTTGCAGAGCTTTGTATGCTACCACGGATTTAGAAATGTTCTCAATGAAGTAATTGTCAATACATATGGGCGAAGAAAAAACTCTACGCCTTCAGTGTATAAACCCCAATTTTGCAGTTTTTCTTAATATACTTCAGTCCTTAATATACTTCAGCTATATTTAATTTTGCAGAAGTGTTTAACCAATGAGAGTAGAATTGTTAATCAGAGCAGCGATACAAGAATACCAGCATGATATCTGTCTATTGCTTTCTGAATCTATACCATTAACAATCTATAAAGTGGCATAAAGCATATAGGAGTATCATTCAACAATATAAGTGTATGTTCTGTCAGTATGCATCAGCTGGAAACTCAACTGGTTTGAAAGTTATTGAAATATTGTAGAGAACAAATATTGCAGTGACATGAACTACAGAATGTGAACTAGGTCAATATATAGTATCAGTCAGAAACAAATCAGGCATTTTTAAAATAGTAATAGGGTTTATGGATTATAAACAAATTGAATTTATGGCTGAAGAGTTACTAAAGTAGATGGAATTTTGAAAGCTACAAGATATGGTAGCTCTAATCTATTTCTCTTCTTAAATGAAAAACAATATTTTTCTAGTATGTGGAAAACTGGAGATTAATTGCTGAAGAGGAAGATAACTTTTGATGGTATAATTTGATTTTAAAAATTAAAAGAGCCAAAACCAGTAATTTTATTTAGAGGAAATGGATTGCAGATTATAAACCCTATCTTCAAGTATCATAAATTTCTTTTTTTCACTGTAGGGGTCTATAGTTTGCAGGTCAACTTAGCATTCTTTCTTTTACACACACAGAGAAGTGATTGCTCTATTGACATGGGGGGGGGGGGGAGTCTATAACAAAACAATATTTTGATTAAGTTACCCCAAAATGTTCCATAGTACAGAGTAAGCTTTTGTCTTTAGCTCAGAACTTTTTGAATATGGGATCAAGCAGAGAGGAACAGAGAAAAGTCATCTGATATTAAAGGCATGGAACTCCTATTAACTTGCTTGGAAAGTGAACATGTGGAGGGGACATGATGAAGATCTAAAGAGAGATTCCAAAAGCATTGAACTTAATGACAACCCTCTGTGCTTTTACTTAACCATGATTGCACACAGGGTCCCTGATCCCATTGGGTCTCCTGATGAGTTTAGCTGTATATTTCACAGCTTCATTTCAGCACTAGGATTAGATACAGTAGGACTTTGTCTTCTCTTTGTACTTTCTATTTTCTAACATCTGAGCCTGCAGTTGCCAAACAAACCGATAAAATTATTTTAAAGTATTGAGGAAAGTGTAGCCCAGTAGATGTTGCTAAAGTAAAACTTCCAGCAACCCCATTCAGCAGAGCAAAGTTGGAAATTACAGTACAGTAATATCTGGAGGGCAATATATTTCCCATCATGTCTTTGAAGCACCACACACAGGTTGCAGGAATAATTTTTAAGAATTACAGTGGTTGAACATCTTATTTTTAAAATAATATAAATCAAGAAGTCCTCTAGAAAAAAAATTTTTTTTTTCCAGATAAATGCTGATAATTATACATACGTTTCCTATTTTCTCTGTATTAAGCTTCAAATCTTGCTTTGGCTATAATTTCCATTATAATCATAATCAAAAGCATTTGATTTTGAGTAAAGCATAGTTATTCTACTCGAAATGCCTAAGAATAGCTGCAGTATTAACTGGGGAAATGACTATTCCATTAAGTTCTCCTATTACATAGAAGAGTCACACTTCATGTTTTTAAGAAACACCCATGCAGAGAAAGAGGTTTGGACATAGCAATAGGAGGGAGTCATCTGTTATTGAGTGAAAGATTTAATTTAGACCATCAACTTGGAGCGATGTCAAAAGATGCTTGTCCAAACGTGCTTGGATGTGAATGATTGTCCCAATAGTCTAAAATTTGGATGAGCAGCAGCAGTGTTAAATACATCAGGTTTCATGACACTATGCAGGTCACTAGGTGGGGAACAGGGGGTAACTTGGCATAATCACAAGGTATTTATTGAAGTTCTAGTTCATTTGAGCAACTGAATGCCAAATGACACATTGCATTGTTATTCAGATTTTTTTTTACAAAAATATTTGAAGTGGTCATTTGTATCATTTAACTGGAATATGTTCCTAATCCAACTTTGGTTTGCTGCTGCTTTATGCCCTTAACAGTGCTGTTACAGCAAATAATATTTTGAGAGTCAGACAACAGTTGGAGGGCGTGTGGGAAGGGTCTCTGATCTTAATCAAGAATATTTTTGACTGAAGCATGTCTGTGCTCAGCTGTTTCCTTGTTATATTCAACCATATTAAGGTTTGATGTCTCTCATTTTTTTGTTATGTTAAATTTATTCACTTACCTATGTACATATGGATGTTCTATTACATTTTATTGTATTCTTTTTCTTATTTTCTAGTTCT
>NC_045545.1:31068962-31170860 GCF_009769535.1 Thamnophis elegans | reverse complement strand
AAGTCCCTAAGATTTTCTGGCATTTTGTAAATTACGAATTGTCGATTCCTGATCAACCAAGTTGATTTTGTATTCCTTTCTCTTACATAGTATTCGGCATTACTAAACCCTTAACTTAAGGTTAAAAACTGTCAGGAACCTTCTCTACATCCATGTCTCCAGAAGTTTTTTCTTAGACTCGTACTAAGCGGGAAAAAAAACTTGATTTCTGCCTATTGATCAAACAGAGGCATTATTGTCAATGGAAACTGGTACAATGGATTATTATTTTAAAATTATGAAACCTTACTGTGTGTGCAGAGCTTGTTCAGATAACTAAAGCAGCAAGAATATTAATGCAAAATTAGCCAGGCTTATAGAATGGATGCAAGTTGATCAGGTGAAAATCACTAGGAGAAATACCGGTTGACTTTATGTGAGATATTCACTATGTTAAAATATACGTGGAGAATCTGAATGGAAATATATGAGTTTTAATTCATTAAAATAAATTTCTAGCACAGTAATGCCATTAGAAGCATGGCCAAGCTCAAGTTAATTAAGGGCTGGATAAGTAGGAAGAGAAATTAGCTAATCTTTTTTTTAATTGAACTTATCTTCACCTTGAGCAAAGGATAAGTTATACACCACTACTGGTAAGCAACTCAGTTTTACAATTTTAGTTTTTCATTCCTCCTTTTTAATCAATTACATTGTGATTTTAATTGCTAAACATATTATGATTTTACTTAGTCGAATCTTCTTTTAATTGTTAACTCTGCAGGATTTCAGTTTCCTTTAAGTTGGTACTGGAGTTGCTAAAGTCTAACAAGGAGATAAAACATACATTTTATTGGAGAAAAATGGAGGGTGTTTCTGAATCAAAGAAATGCCCATTTGGCATGCTTGTACATGCTTGTGCACAATACACAATTGCAAAGGTAGAGCAATTTCAGAGTCAGTGGAACTGGCAAGTGAAGGCATCTGTATTGCTATCATAAGGTTGGATTGGGCTGATCCTTCCAGATGGACTGTCATACCCACTGTGTAGTTTACATTTTTGTAACTGATGTTCTATGCACTGGTGCCATCTGGGCAAAATTTAGAAAGACAAAATCAAAGTCACATGCAGTGAAATGAGCAGGAAGGCCCCAACTGAGCAAGGCTTATTTACTATCTTTGAAATACAGTGTAATAACCATACTGAATTAACACCTTCCTTTAAAGAATATTAAGTCCAGATTTTGTCTTCCCCCTTTCCTAATGGAGATTACTGTATTAGAAAATATCCCTTTAAAACATTCTCTTATTAAATAGAGCAAACAAATCACCCAGAAGGTTCCTAAGATTTTTGCACTTTGTAAAATGATATTTGCAAGAAGAAGCAAGCTACCCCTATGTAGTATCCATCCATGAAGTGTGCTAAACACAGGTAGGCTTAGGTGACACAGTATCCAAGGCAAAGCATCCAGACCTCTGTAGATCAGGGGAGGAATAAAAGTCTATCTAACTTTAAGATGTAGAAACTTCAATTCCCAGAATTCTTAGCAATCTGGCTAGGGAATCCTGGAAGTTGATATGCATACACCTTAAAGTTGTTGAGGTTGAATAATACTGGTTTACACTGTTCAAAAACGTTGTGATAAATGTATGATATCCCAGATTATGACAGAATTGTTCCAGAAATGTCTAATGTGTTTGTGAAAAGTTCATTAACATGCTTTCTCAGATATCATTACTGTGTCGACTTGAAGCAGGAAGAGGAAAATTCTATTTAGCTTATTCTTTATAATTTTCTCCCATGTACAATAGTGCTGGACTTACGACTACAATTGAGCCAGTGATGGGATTCAAATTTTTTTACTACCGGTTCTGTAGGCGTGGCTTGGTGGACGTGGCATGGCTTGGTGGGCATGGCTTGGTGGGCGTGGCAGGGGAAGAATACTGTAAAATCTCCACTCCCTCCCCATTCCAGGGAAGGTTATTGCAAAATCCCCATTCCCTCCTGATCAGCTGGGACTCAAAAGGCAGAGAATAAATGGGGGCGGGGCCAGTCAGAGGTGGTATTTACCGGTTCTCCAAACTACTAAAAATCTCTGCTACCAGTTCTCCAGAACATGAAAACATGATTCCAGGAAAGTGCAGCCGTCATAAATACATGCCAGTTGCCAAGTGCACAATTTTTGGTCATGTGACCATGAGGATGCTGCAATGGGTCATAAGTATGAAAATCAGTCATAGGTCACTTTTATCAGTGCCATTATAACTTTGAATGGCATTAAGGAATGGTTGTAAGTTGAGGGCTACCTGTGAACCCTTTCTTCTGCCCATTATGCTTTTGGTATTTATTTGTTGTGGGGCACCATTCTCTTTGAATACGTCTCTGCTGTAAGAATTTCTCTGAAGCTACAGAAGGTTTCAGAGCATGCAAAAAAAATCTTCTTACTGCAGAAGTTCATTTTAAAAGGTGTGTGTGTATTCAATAAATCATATGGAAGCATTTATCAGCTCTCCCTCCTTAAACTTTTCCAGGCTTAAGTTTCAAAGTACATTTCCAAATGACTGAAAGTTCATACATGACCTTTTCATTCCCATTCCTCCCCCCACCCTCTCAGATGAAATGTTTAGGAAAATTACCTCTAGGGTTTGTTTCTTATTTATGGAGGGTTAAAAAAATTAATGCAACAGAGGGAAATGAGTTTATTAAGAACAAAAGGAAAGTGAAGAAGAACTGGAGGAGATAGCAATTATTTTTTGGTCTTGAAACAAAAAAAAATTATTTATGAATAGTCATTGCTTCTGTTGTCCACAGAGCAATTAAGGGAGAGTGACATTGGCAAGGAAAGTAATGTCAGACACTTGACCCAGATGTCTGTTTTCTCCAAAGTACCAGGCTAATACAGAATGCCACAGTGGAGATACAGTTTTAGTTCACTCATGAGATGCAATTATAATTTCTAGTTTGGGTTTCATTGATGACAAACCTTCTTCCAGGTGTAGCATTGATTAAATTATAACCTATATAGTCCATCAGACCTTGATTATCACAGCCCAGGTACGGTGGTTGGGATATATCATCAGAATGGGCAACTACTTTATACCTCACCAGTTGCTCTATGGAATACTGGAGAGTGGGAAAGACCTAAGCTGGAATGTGTATTTATTCCCCCTAGAGAGACGACCTCCCCTTCAGCTGGTGGTTCCACCCTGCTCTGCAATTCCAGACTGGACTGCAGAACCACCTCTATGCCATCAGATGAACATTACACTATGTTTTCTTTGAAGCCAAAGGACTACCTATATAGCTTACATTAATATATTAAATTTCTAAGCTTAATTATGCTTTTGTCTTTTAATTCTAGATCTGATTTTTTTTCATATGGAAAGCTCTAGACTACCAGGGCAATTTCAGTAATATTCTTTGGCCAGATGGCTGGGAATTATGATGTCAAATAGTCCTGGAGGACACTAAAAATGAGAAAGAAAGTAAAAAGGGTCACTATGAACATTGAAGTAGCCATTTCATTTGTCTCCTTAAAAAAATTGTACTTCCTGTAATTGGGAACTCTTTGGCATCATCCACACATTATTCTTACCCCAGAAGCAAGATGGGCTGTTAATGGTTGGTTGAGAATGAGTCCGTATATGAAGTCTCCGTATCAGCCAGTCCAAAGACAGATCAAAATGATATGGTAGGAGTGTGTCATTGTCAGGCTCTAAAAACAAAGAAAGACATGCAGAGTTATTTTTAAGCAGTTTGCTTTATTGTTCCTCACCTATATACAGAATCTTGCCCAACTAAAGCAAACTACTTGTACAATTAAAGATTTAATATGAGAATTGGAACTGACTTGATCCTTGTCCTTCCAATCAAACTACCTACATTTTCCTTTGTCTTATTCCTCTGGAATATGCTTCCCCCCCCCCCATAGGAATCCCTTCTGCATCTATTTTCCATCAGCAACACACTACAACTTCCTTTATGAACATTCTGATTTGTGTAGAGAAGTCTGGGGGAGATTGATGTCCTGAAAGCCCCCACCACAGTGGTCTGCTGAAGGACAACTCCCTTCTATCTGGACACAAAGTTCTTTGTCTCCATCACCTGCTACTTCAGCTTCTAGAGACAACAGTATTTCCCTGGTAATTAAAATTTCTTTTTTCCTCTATCAAGGTTTAGATTAGGAATATATTTCTTGAGGTTGCTGTTCCTGTTCCACTGCATTGTGGAAGTTTGCTAGAGAGGGGAAAAACATTAGGGAGACAAAAACCATGCACTGATGATGTTACCTAGTTTGGGTAATGAAACGTCTGCAAGAAAACAAGCAAGCTCAAAGAGCACCAAGGACTCCTCATGTCAAACCTCAGCTACAAATATCTCCTTTATTAGTACCCTCACTTCTCTGCTTCTCTCTCTTCTAATGTCTATTCTTTCTCTGACAGTAGCCCCCAATACCTGCAGTCCTGCCACATGGGTGAACAGTAACTTTGCTGTTCTTATTTTGGAGAAATAGCAATTATAATGCTGTGGGCTTTCTCAAAATAATGCACTTTCACCTAAGGAATAGGAGGAAATTGCTGATGTGGGGAAAGCCCTTTGATTTGATGATTCTTCATTTGGCTTCTGGTTTAACTGAACAATCTTCTGAGTATTAGTGAAAATCCCACTGTAAATACATTAAAATCCTGCATACGTTTTATGTATGATTTTGGCTACAGTCTAATGCAGTTCAGTGTGAATGCTGGCTAGATGTGATGAGAAAATCTTTCAATATACCACTGAGATTTAATGAAAATAGAAAGCCATTCAAGTCTATAGAAGCAATTGGCACATCATATCATACTTTGGTGGGCAAACATTCCATCCTTGTGTCATCCAGACAAAATCTATTTCGGTATCCAGAAAAAAATTGAACCATCAATGTGGAATAGAAAAAAAGTGTTCTGAGTTCTGGTGCAGAGCTTTACTTAAAAGGGAAAGGGATTGTAACAAAAGTAAGATTAAAAATGCTGTTGCTGGTAGACATATCAGAGCCCACATTCTTTGGAGAATGTAAGAATTTTTGGTTGAATTGTAGTTGTGTCATATTGTGCCATTTATGTATTTTGGTCATTTAGTGTATTGCTTCTGCCCAAGCATAGTAGTTTGGTTACAGATAATTTTGAATTGAGAGAAGCAATGACTGCAAAGTATGAATAATTAAGGCTTTAATCCGAAGCAATATAAAAAATGCCATATATAACAGAATATTAATAAAAAGATATTCAGGGATGCTTAAGAATATTTAGATAATTCAAAGTAGCAATCAGAGAATACTCAAGAATTCTGAAGAATAAAGTAAGATAAAGAAGGAACTTATATGTCCCTTCTGCCAGTCAGGAAAACCTAAACATAAGACAATGGCTGGATCTCTACCAAGTCAGCAAACATACAGCACCTCCTAGTTAGGTTCCATTAAATTTTCAAACCATGTAGACTTCTGAGTCTTATTTAGGCTGTGGACCATAATTAAGCACATCTGCTTTTCAATAGTCTCATCTCAATGATTTTCACCAAGGACAAGATGGACATGTCTATTTTATCTTTGCATTCCAGCCCAGAATGATACCATCAAGGTTCAAGGTTGTGGATTCATGTCAAGAATGAGGCCATCAAAGGCTAAGGATTCTTTTTTATACCAAGTGGCAATGAGATCATTTCAAACTTTAAGAGTATCTGTTTCTCAGATATAATTGTATTGAAGATGAGAAAGATCAATCTACTACAAGGGTGTCTACCCACGAATAGGTTAGAAGTATGACTTAAGTATAAAACTTTAGCAGCTAAAATACATTCTAGCTTAATTCTCTTCTACATAGTGAAACAGTACATGAAAATATAAACATATAGTGTACTGTATAGTATGTGATAAGAAAAAAGAATACATCGCTATCTAATTCCTTTTTGGCAAAATTCTAGTAAGACTTCCAGCACCACACTTGTTTAATTTGGGAACATCCATCTAGCCATCCATCCATCCATTTTCTATAAGTGCCCAACTCAACCAAGTGAGTGACTTACAATTAAAAAAAACCTATAAAATAATTAAAATATTAAAAACATTCACAAAATAAATAAATAGTACCAGGTTTGCATCAGTTTCTGAACCAGAATTGAGATTGTTTTAATGATAAGCACCAACTGGTCTTGTTGTATTCGGGTAGATTGAGATTGTCTTGGCAACGTTTCAGCGAGGTCTCACTCGCCATTTTCAGGCTAGGTTTTGGGCTTAAAGTGTGATCGGATCTGCTGTCTTTCTATAAATCTTGGTGGGGGTGTGTGGAATGCTGGCTTTGTTTCAGTAAGTGCAATGATTGGTTGTGTGGTTGTATCATGATTGGTAGTTGGTGCTGATTTGTGCTGGCTGTGTGTCTATTGTTGTTTCGTATTGTAACGGCCTGGGTGGTGGGTGGGGCTCGTTGTTGACTAGGACTAGTTTCCAGATGTCTGGTAGGCAGAAGGTATTGTCACGTTTATTCAAATAAATGTGACGATACCTATATCATCACATTTATTTGAATAAATGTATATATCTCTGAATATTCTATATATGTATATATGATGCATCAGAACAAGATGTATACTTGGGGAAACTATATTCTAAAGGTATGTATACTTCAGGGGTGGGTTGCTGCCGGTCCCCACTGGTTCTCGCGAACCGGTTGGTCACCAGACCTGGAAGTAAGCCTGCCCCACCCCTAGCCCTGTATACCCGGCCCGGCCGGATGGTATTTTATCCCTTCTGTCTCCCCATTGCTCAGAAAAGCAACTTTGGGAAGGTCCTTTGCTAGCAGGCAGGTTCTAGGATGCCTGCCGCCACCAAAGGACCTTCCCAGAATTGCTTTTCTGAGCAACGGGGAGACAGAAGGGACAAAATACCATCCGTTTTCCCCGTGCTCAGAAAAGCAACTTCGGGAAGGTCCTTCGGGTGTCCTAGAACCTGCATTCTAGCAAAGGACCTTCTCGAAGTTGCTTTTCTGAGCATATAGCCACCGCCACTTCTGGACATCTATTGCAGTCGCGAGGAGCTGAGGGGAGCACGGAGAAGAGCATGAAGGTTCTTGGCACTCTGGGAAGCCGCAAAAGCAGCAGGGAGAGGTGTGCGGCTTGGTTTAGACTCCCTGGACGTTAAAGATCTCCTAGTTAAAAAGATCGCCTGTCTAAAAAGAAGATAACCGCCTGGTTAAAAAGAAGGATGAGGCTCCGCTGGTCTGGAATGCATCTACGGGGGGAGGGATCCCCCTCGTGTTACTCGTCTTTCCAAATGGGCTGGTAAGGGGATAGAAAAGGTTTTTCTCCAGTCCCAGGTTTCAGCTTCCTGGCTTCAGTATCTTTCCAGCTTTTTGTTGAGGCTGCAATTAAGGTTCTTTTTATGTCTTAGGAAAGATCACCTGGTTAAAAAGAAGGAAGAGGCTCCGCTGGTCAGGAGCCCATCTGCGGGTTGGGAGGGAGGGAGAGACAGACAGACAGACAGACAGTGGCACAGAGAGAGAGACACACACACCCAGAGTGAGTGATTAAGTGAGTGATTGAGTGAGTGAGAGACAGACAGACAGAAACACACACATACACACAGAGTGACAGAGAGATAGGAAGGGGGGGAGAGAGATAGAGAGAGAGGGAGAGAGAGAGACAGAGAGAGACACACACAGAGTGATGGAGAGACAGACAGACAGACAGACAGAATACACACACAAAGTGACAGATGGGGAGGGAGGAGAGAGAGACAGCGAGATACAGAGAGACAGAGAGACAGACACACAGAGAGAATGACAGAGAGAGACAGAGAAGGCAGGGGGAGAGAGACAGATCCACACAGAGGGAGACAGAAAGACACACACACAGAGACAGAGAGAGACAGAAAGAGAAAGAGAGAAAGAGAAAGAAGAAGAAGGAATAAAGAAAAAAGAAAAAAAGAAAAAAGAAAAAAGAAAAAGAAAAAAGAAAAAAGAAAAAAAAGAAAAAAAAGAAAGTGGAAGAGAGAGAGATAAAAGAAAGAAAGAAAGAAAGAAAGAAAGAAAGAAAGAAAGAAAGAAAGAAAACTTATGACCACAATTGAGCCCAAAATTTTGGTTGCTAAGCAAGAGTGTTGTTAAGTGAGTTTCATCACATTTTCCAAGTTGGCCACTCCCACCTGGTCACATGGCCAGCAAGCCACTCCACCCAGTCACATGGCTGGCAAGCCACTCCCACAAAGGAGGCTATACCCACAGAGTAGGTTCCAAAAATATTTGAAACCACCACTAGTATACTTGGAATTTGCATTTAAAACAAAGATAGGTCAGATATTGCATAGAAAAACTATACATCAGGGAAGGTCAACAAATACAGATGAAGTATATATTTTAAAAGATTAACGAAGATTTAATGGGATAGAATAATATGTAAAAACCAACAGGTGTGATTCTGACCACACTAAGATAACAATAAACTAGATATTCTTCCAGGTTAACAATACATAAAGCATCTCTCATCATTTTTTCAGGAACAACATAAAATATACCCCTTTTGCTCCAGGTTTAGCCAACTGCTGCAGTCTGAAGAGAAATCACCCAATTTTATGGTTACAACCTACCTGAAGCTCTTTAAAGGTGCCTGGAAAAGTAACCAAACATATTCATATTAGTTGACTGTAATAATTATGTATAAGAAAACAAGGTGCTCCAGACGTTGAGAGCTGGAGTCTATTAGAAAAGATTCATTCCTAATTGTGGCTTTTGATGTGTGATAATGGCATATATTTTTGTTTGGTTTTGGTTTGGTTTTATTAATATTTGTAGGCCGCCCTTTTCCCTGAGGGGATCAGGGCGGCTCACAGAAAACCAAGGGAGGGGGAACACAACATTAAGACGACAACATATAATAAAATCAACACCATACATTCAATATTCGGGCGGGGTAACGGTCCTTATCCCCAGGCCTGACGGGCGAGCCAGTTCTTCAAGGCTGTGCGGAAGGCTTGGACGGTGGAGAGGGTACGAATCTCCACGGGGAGCTCGTTCCAAAGGGTCGGGGCGACTGCTGAAAAGGCCCTCCTCCTTGAGTTGCCAGCCGACACTGGCTGGCCGATGGAATGCGGAGGAGGCCCAGTCTATGCGATCTTATAGGTCGTAGGGAGGTAATCGGCAGAAGGCGGTCTCTCAAGTATCCAGATCCACTGCCATGTAGGGCTTTATGGGTGAGTAAAAGCACCTTGAAGCGCATCCGGAGATCGACAGGTAGCCAGCGCAGCTCGCGGAGGATAGGTGTTATGCGGGTGAATCGAGGTGCACCCGCGATCACTCGCGCGGCCGCGTTCTGCACTAACTGAAGTCGCCGGATGCTCCTCAAGGGCAGCCCCATGTAGAGCACATTGCAGTATTCCAGCCTAGAGATCACAAGGGCCCGAGTGACTGTTGTGAGTGCCTCCCGGTTCAGGTAGGGTCGCAACTGGCGCACCAGGCGTACCTGGGCGAATGCCCCCCTGGTCACAGCCGCTAAATGGTGGTCGAATGACAGCTGTGGATCAGGAGGACTCCCAGATTGCGAACCCTCTCTGAGGGGTGTAAAATTTGACCCCCCAGCCTGAGTGTTGGAATGTTGGCCAAATCTTTAGGAGGGAAACACAACAGCCACTCGGTCTTTTCCGGGTTGAGCACAAGCTTGTTAATCCTCATCCAGTCCATAACGGCCTCAAGACCCCGGCCCATCACGTCAACCGCTTCATTGATTTGGCACGGGGCGGACAGATACAATTGAGTATCGTCCGCATATTGATGGTATCTAATTCCCGTGCCTGCGGATGATCTCTCCCAGCGGTTTCATGTAGATGTTAAATAGCAGGGGGGATAAGACCGAACCCTGCGGCACCCCCATAATTTAGGGGCCTTGGGGACGATCTCTGCCCTCCCACTAACACCGACTGCGACCTGTCCGAGAGGTAGGAGGAGAACCACCGTAGCACGGTGCCTCCCACTCCCACCTCCCCGCAGTCGTCGCGTAAGGGATACCATGGTCGATGGTATCGAAGCCGCTGAGAGGTCAAGGAGGACCAGGATGGAGGGATGTCCTTCATCTCTGGCTCTCCAAAGATCATCCATCAATGCGACCAAAGCGGTTTCTGTGCTGTAACCGGGCCTGAAGCCAGACTGGAAGGGGTCTAGATAGTTTGCTTCCTCCAAGGGACCGTTGGAGCTGAAAGGCCACCACCTTCTCACAACCTTCCCCAGAAAGGGGAGGTGGAGACCGGGCGATAACTGTTAAGAACAGCTGGATCCAAGGATGGTTTCTTCAGGAGGGGTCTCACCACCGCCTCTTTCAATGAGGTGGGGAAGTTCCCCTCCCGAAGGGAGGCGGTTACAACCGCCTGGATCCAGCCTCGTGTCACCTCACTGCAGTTAGCAACCAGCCATGAGGGACACGGATCCAGAACACAGGTGGAGGAGCTTACAGCTCTCATGGCCTTGTCCACATCCCGGGGATAACATCCTGAAACTCAACCCAGAGCTGTTCTACTTGGTCCCCCTGTGCCTCGGCTGGAACTGCGGGTGTGGAGTCCAAGTCCGACCGAAACCGAGCAATTTTGTCCGCTAAGAATTGGGCATATTCTTCCGCTCTGCCCTGCAGGGGTTCCCCCGTCTCCCTTTTGTTTAATAGGGAGCGGGTTATCCTGAACAGGGCGGCTGGACGGGACTCAGCGGATGCAACCAGGGAAGCTATGTGTGATCTTTTAGCTGTCCTAAGTGCCCTAGTATATTCCCTGGTGCAGGTGGTTACCATTGCCGGTTTCGATTCGGACTTATCGGACCTCCAACGGTGCTCTAGGCATCTCCTCCGGCGCTTCATTTCCCGGAGCTCCTCGGTGAACCAAGGAGGCCTCCGGGATCCGCCGCCTCGGAGGGGCCGCAGTGGCGCATCCGGTCGAGGGCCTCTGACGCTGCAGAGTGCCACGCAGCAGCCAGAGTCTCCACCGGACTGTGGGCGAGAGTGTCAGGAATAACCCCAAGTTCTGTCTGGAACCTTGATGGCTCCATAAGACGCTGGGGCGGAACCACCTGGTCGGTTCCTCCTCCCTACAGTGGGGTTTGGCCTCCGGAAGTCGAGCCTCAGCAGGCAATGGTCTGACCACGACAGGGGTATGATGTCACTCCCCCTCAGACCAAGATCATAAATCCACTGCTCCGAGAGAAATACGAGGTCAAGCATGTTGTCCCGCTGTATGGGTTGGGCCTCGAATTACTTGGGTCAAGCCCATGGCTGTCATGGAAGCCATGAACTCCCTCGTCCCATCAGAGTTTCACCGAGCGATGGCAAATTAAAGTCCCCCAGGACCATCAGCCTAGGGAACTCAATCGCCAGCTCGGCTACCGACTCGAGGAGCGAGGGGAGGGCTGCTGCAACGCTGTTGGGAGGCAGGTACGTTAGCAGCAAACCCACTTGACCCTTGAGGTCCAACTTTAGCAGCAACGACTCACACCCGACAATCTCCGGAGCAGGGACCCTGCGAGGAACTAACGACTCCCGGATAACAGCGGCCACACCCCACCCCTTCCCTGGGCTCTCGGCTGATGCAGCACCTGAAATCCCTCTGGGCACAGCTCTACAAGGGGGACTCCTCCCTCTGGGCCCAGCCAGGTTTCAGTAATACATGCCAGGTCTGCCCTCTCGTCTATAATTAAGTCCCGGACGAGAGGAGCTTTATGAACAACAGACCTGGCATTTAGCGACAACAGCCTGAGACCAGGGTCCTGACTACTCACGCCATCTGGTCTTGGAGTGGGACTCCCAGGGCCGGAAGGAGGGATCTCTGTAATGTAGCGAACCCTCCTTCCCGGTAATGGCCTGCCCTGAAGTCCCCGCCGTATCTGCCCCTCCCTGTTACGACCGCAATACCCCGACCCTCTCCCGTGTCTCTAGTCCCCCCAACCCACCCTTCCAGCCCCCGCAACTCCCGGCAGGTCCTCCGAATCACACATACTCATACACTCCCCCAAACAGTCCCCACGTAATCGTTAAAAACATAAAATATACAACAATATAATCATAAAAAGTGGGACATTCATTCATCTCATACATACCTCATGCATAGCCCGTACAAAGAGAGAGAAAAAAAAAAAGAAGAAGTAAAGAGAGAATAAAAGTTAAAATAGTTGCGCAATTAATTAAAAGTTTTTTTTTAGGTGCGAGTTCAGTTCGTTGCTATCAACTGTCCATCTGTTGCCCAGACCAAAGTGTCCTTCTGGGAATAGAAACCAGTAGTAATGATGGTAATAGTCAGGGCTAAGACAAACAGGATCACAACAGGATTGTTGTGCTATCATGGGTGGGACGTCATGAAACCTATTTATGAATTCATCTCTAATGGTCAAAACTATTCCTGGAGCCCTGCCACAGCTTGACATGTAAAATAAATATATTGATATTTCATCTTCCAAGAAATAGCCCAATATAAAAAAGGTCAATGCTTGACACTATACAACAGTACAAAGTTTGAACCTTTTTTTATTGCCAATTTTTTTTGATGCTCAGTTTGGATTTTCTTCGTTAAAGGAAAGATTAAATAAAGGAGTGAGGAAAAACATGCATGTTTTCATAAGAGAAAATGTTTTCTTTTAACTGAGTCAGCAAATAGAATGACAGCTGGCAACCTCAGCTGGAAACAGTAAGATTTCTTATGCATTGATTCTCTACAGGTTGCTGAGACAAGCTGTAATAGAGCTTTTCTGATAAATGTGATTTCTTTCTCTCTCTTTTTCTTTCTCTTTCTCTGAAGGGTTATGAAATATTTCTGCAAACTGTCCTTCTCCCTATCTCACCTCATCACAGATGTGTTGGCAAGTTCTTGAGTACCGTCCCTTCCCTAAACTTTTCAGGGATTTGCCCAGAGTGAAATTATTGCTTCAAATGTCAGGAAAAGGCTTTGCAGTTTATACACACAAAAGCTTTTGTAAATATGTGCAAGATGTTTTCTTGTGGATGATGCAAAACCAACTTCTGGCTTCACAACTATAAAATCCTGGATAAGGTCTGCAATTGATTTAAAATAAGGATTGCCAGACTGAAACTCAAAAATCTGGATTGCTTTTCACATTTGTCAAGGTAGCAAAAGATGAGACAATCGCCAATGCCCTGCTTTATCCCAATTGCTTCCTAATCCGGTTGGACAAAGAAGACCACAAGACCCCAGTATCAGTGCTTCATTTTGTGTGCTGCTGAAGAATTTAACTATATTACACTGATTTTAGATCTTAATCTAGAACACACAGCATTAGAGAAAGGTGGTTCCTGAAGTCACTTGTATTCCTAGGGTGTAGCTTTCGCTCAACACTCACAGTTCCCTTGCTTTTAGCCATTTTGACTGGAATTCATGTAAATGTTAGTGATTTACAATTTCACTTCCCAATGCAGTCTTTTGATCTTTGCCTATTATATTTAAATATCTAGTTCCTTTTCCATTTTAAAGATGAAAGCCCAGTGTTTTCCTCTGAAACCACCAGTTCTTTAGTTTCATGGAATCCAGGACATCACATGCTAATCCTGGACACTATTAGATGGCTCCCTTTTTTGTTCTCTCTGCACTGTTCCCAAAACAATTTCCCCCAGACTTTAGAACAGTGATGTGCCGAAACTGGAACATATGGGCACACCTGAGCACTGGAAACCTGAAGACCAGCTGGCTGGGGTGCATGCTTGTGCCAGAAACTGGAAGAGCAGCTCCAGTTGGAAGAGTTCCCCTGCCCACAGAGAGGGCTCTATGTGCCACCTCTGGCACAGGTTCACCCTCATGGCTTTAGAGTAAACCTCCACTGCATCATTTTATAAACATTACCATTTGAAATTGTTGGGGAATTTGATGTTTGTAGCCCAGGATTCATTAGGCCTTCCTGACTATCTCCAGTTGATATGGCGACAAATTCTACAACAATTGCATGCCATTGCTAATGGCAGAACTTTCATGAAATAACCAACAATCTTGGGGAAATCTTCAAATAGTGTAAGAGAGTTTGTATATTCTGGGTCCTTGGATCAAAAATCTCAAAGGGGGCTGTGTTCTAGGCAAAACATTGCATTGGTTACATTACAGGATCTCACACCCTCAGATCCAAATGGAGACTTTTAAATTTTTTATTATTAAAATTGGGCAGATTGCTTGACCATTACGAAGTCCAGGCATCTATGATACAAAGAGGTATGGTTTCCCAAACAGAGGGCCTCACAAGAATTGTCTGATGAATCTTTTTTTTAAAAAAAATCATCATTATGATTCATTCCTGCTGATAAAATAAAAGATTAAGTTTCCTCTTTGTTATTGGACAAGGTTACTGGAACGAGAGAGAATATAAACCTTTGGACCTTTGTAACATTGCAAGGAAGTAGCAAAGACGAAAGAAATAATGATACGTGCGTGAACACTATTTACCATGAAATGTCACTCAGAAGAAAATTTATTTTTCAGAATATTTCATAACTCTTCAGAGAAAGGAGAAAGAAAAAAAAAGAGAGAAAGAAATTACATTTATTAGATTTGTAACAGGACTACTTAGGCCATCAAGCCCAACCTTCAGATCAGTAAAGGAATCCAAATTAAAGCACAACAAACAAATGAATGGCTGCCTACCATTTGACTACATCTAGTGAAGGTGAATTCATCCTCTTTCTGGAAAATTGATTCTTCTGTCCAACTGCTTTTATTATTGAATATTTTCTCTAGCACTTAATAGGAACCTGCCTCCCTGTAACTTAAATCCATTATTCGGTGTCCATCCTCTGGACCGTCTTCTATCAGACAACATTTCCTCTTATTTAAAGATCTCCATCATATCCTCCTTCTGTCTTTCAAGACGAACATATCCAACTGCGTCAATCACTCTTTATAAACTTCAGTATTTAGGTTTGTTTTTTAAATATCCCTTTCTATGAACTTAAATCAAATATGGTACCCGGAACTGGAGACAGCATTCAAGATTAAATCTGACTAAAACAAAGAAGGAATTAATAGTTTCTATTTTTGGAAATTATATTTCTATTGATGGAAGCTACAATTGCATTTTTGCCTGCTGGTTCACATTCAAGTTACAAATCAATATTTCCAAAATCTTTTATATAAATAACATTATTCTTTGTTTTCTAACTGACAAACTCATACTTTGCACTTGCATAATGTCCATTTTATTACTTTCAGTTTATTTCTCTAAACCAGGGGTATCAAACTGGATTTCTTCAAGGGCCAGATGAGCATTGTAGTTGTCTTCTGTGGGCTGGCTGAGGTGGGGGGGAGATGGGATGGATGCCTCCTGCAGCACCCTGCCAGCCAAAATGGGATGTGTGAGGGCCACGGGCATCCCCCCGCCCCATTTTCACTAGCAGAAGCACTGCAGGACGGTCCTTTGCTGTTTCCAGCCCAGCCTGCAGTTTAATACCCCTACTCTAAACTATCAAGATTAATGCTATTTCTTTTTGTAGGATATTAGCTCTATCGTATAAGATTAATTCTGGGATTCTCAATTTGATATCCATACAGCCACCTCTTGATTCAAGTTATGAATAAAAACTTAAATAATATGAGGCTCAAGGTGATCCCTGTGGCACCTTGCTTAATGCTTCTGTCAAAGTTGTGAAGAACCATTAATGAGAATTGTTGTATATGATTTTTGGGTCAGTTATGTCACTGCTTCATTTTCATACCATCCATTCTACATTTTATTAGATTGCTGACCAGTATGCCATGGTACTTTGTAAAATCCTTTCCTGAAATACCAGTATATTATGTATTAGGAAAGCTAGTTTGAAATGTATTCTCCTGAAGTAATGCCAGGAGACAATGTAACGATAACCTTTTATTAACATAGCTGACAACGAACAAAGCAATGAACTTAACTGACAGCCATTTATATGCGGGCTATCAAACTATTAACCAATAGGAAGCCTGCCAGACTTCCGCGAGCCTGCACCCATGCCTGAGTCAACGTATTACTTTTGCCCATTGATTGGCAAGTCTTTCTTGAGACCTCAGGAAGTAGCACTCCTCCCCCCTGGATGGTACACACAGAGTTTCTGAGATATGCGGGCTTCCTGGAGATCCTTTCTCAGCGCCGTACTTCTTTCTGTTCTGCCAGAGAAGACGTTTGTTCTCGCATCCCCTCTTAGGTTGCTGACTCCTCAGCAGGCCTCTCCAGAGGCCCCTCCCCTGCTGTAAAGAATGGTTCAACAGGTAAGAGCTCCTGCGACAAAGATATGGGAAATGAAGAAGTGTTGAAACCGGATTGGTAGCAGGCTGGTGGGACGTTGTCTTCTGATTGCAGTGGCAAGGACAAACAATTGTGCGATGGGGTACTATCAAGTTGAATTAGCTGTTCATTGCAGTGCTGAAGTTGATCTATGTGGCGTCGCCATTGCCGACCATCATCTAACTGGACCCTATAAGAACGCGGGCCAGTTATTTGAATCACCTGACCTGGTACCCATTTAGGATCACCTATGCAGCTTCTTGCGTATACTCTTTCCCCCAACTTAAAATTACGAGTGTGTTCTGCAAACTCTGGAGCAGCATTTGCATGATAATGTGGGTGTAACCTGTCCAAAATGGTGCGAAGACACCATCCCATTAATAACTCAGCTGGACTTTTACCAGTTGATGGGCAAGGTGTTGACTGCTGTGCCAATAAATACTGATTTATTTTCTGTTCTCAAGGAACAGAAATGTTGCAAAGCGTCTTTAGCGGAACGGACTGCCTGTTCCGCTCTAACATTGCTGGCCAGGTGATAAGGTGCTACAAATGCATCTTATTCCTAGCCTTGCTAAAAAAAGCTTGGAACACCGCTGAAGTGAATTGAGGGCCATTATCGGACACTAATGTCTCCGGTAGTCCGTGCGTGGAAAATAGTTTCTGTAATTCTTAATAGTGGCCTCCAATGTAGTTGTATTCATGGATGCAATTTCCAGCCACCTTGAAAATGCATCTACCACAACCAAAAAGGTATGCCCCTTTACTGGCCCAGCGAAATTTATATGAATTCTTGCCCACAGAGATTGTGGTAACTCCCAAACCCTAGGATGAGCAGCTGCAGGATTAGGGCATGATGCTTGACAAGGAGAGCATTGGCCACCCCAATTTGTTATTTCTGCATCCAAGTGGGGCCACCAGACATAGCTACAGCCTAATGCTTTCATTCTAGCTATGCTGGGATGACTTACATGTAGGCGTTGTAAAATTTGTACTCTTTAAGTTTGGGGAACTATTATTCTGTTCCCCCATAAAAGACAAACTTTTATTACTGACAGTTCCATCCGCCTCTTCCAAAACGGCAAAAACTGTTCTGACAGCTCTCTTCGAGGCCAACCCCTACTGACCCCTTCAATAACTTGAAATAAAATAGGGTCAGTTTTAGAATGGCTTGCTATATCAGAACCGGAGAGTGGTAATTCTAGATCCTCTATTAAAAGCACTACTGATGCTGGAGCCGGATCTTGAGCCTTCTGAGGCAACGGGCATCAACTTAATGCATCAGCATGCCCCATGTGTTTTCCTGGGCTATATTCCAGCTGGTAGCTGTATACCGCAAGAAATTCAATCCATCGAGACATACGAGGTGAAAGAATTGTAGGAGTTAGCTTATCTCCTGCAATTATGCCAAGCAACGGTTTATGATCAGTTTGTAATATAAAAGAACGACCATATAGATAGTGGTGGAACCTTTTGATTCCAGCCACCGCTGCGAGTGCTTCTTTGTCCAACTGGCTGTAATTTCTTTCCGCCTTGGACAATGAATGGGAGAAATACGCTATTGGAGCCTCATTGCCATTTGGGCAGCGATGGCTGAGTACAGCCCCTATGCCATACGGAGAAGCATCCGTAGCTAATATTAGAGGTAGTGCTTCATTGTATTGAATGTGGACAGCGGACGACGTCAGGAGCGATTGACAGCCATAAATGCTTGTTCCTCGCGACTGCCCCATTTCCAGTTTGCTGACGCATCTAACAGTTGATGTAAAGGTTCTGCTACAGAAGCCTTATGGGGTAAAAATATAGCATAAAAATTAATAGACCCAAAAAGCTTGTAACTCCGTCTTATTGTTTGGAGTTGGAGCTTTCTTAATAGCTTCTACTTTTGAAGGGGCTGGATGAATATTTCAGGCATCAATATGAAACCTGAGGAAATCTACCGACTCCACACCAATATGACACTTATTTTTCTTCAATTTCAGACCTGCCTTTTGGAAACAGAAGAAAACTGTTCTAAGTTTATTGAGCAGCTCCCCCTGACTCTGTGCTGTGATGACCACATCATCAAAATATGCTAACCCTCCAGGTAACCCATGGAGCAGCCATTCCATGATGCTCTGGAAAATGCCGGGAGTCACACAGACTCCAAATTGGAGTCTATGGCAACGGAATGCTCCCTGATGTGTGACGATAGTTGGGAATCTGCCATTGTATCGTCTACTGGTAATTGTTGATAAGCTTGAGCTAGGTCAACCTAACGAGTGCAATAGATGTTGCACTACAGGTACTGGATAGGGATGAGCTTGCAATCCTCTATTAATTGTTGATTTATAGTCTGTGCAGATCCTTATGGATCCATCTGATTTAATTGGTATTACGATAGGAGTCTCCCACTTCGCATAATCTACTGGTTCTAATATTCTTTGCCTAATTAACTTATCTAGCTCTGCATCCACCTTTTCCTGCAGCGCAAAAGGGACTCGCCTAGCTTTAAGTCTAATGGGTGCTACATTGGGGTCTAAATTAAAAGAAATTTGTGTTCCATTATATTTACCGAATTCATTGCTAAAAACGTCCTCGAACTCCCATGTCAGATCTTCAAAACCGGCAGCAATTTCTGTAGAGTGAATTCCTGAAATAGAGAACCCCAATGCCTCGAACCAATCTAAACCAAATAATGAAGCCAGTGGCCCCTCTACAACTATTAATGGTAGTGTGCCCTTAAATTTACCATGCTCAACTTGAAATTGCCCACTACCCACAATTGGAATAGCCCTTTTTTTGACAATCTTTTAGAATGCAGTTAGTTGGGTCTAACTCTGCTCTAGAAATTGTGGGCAGGATTCTTTTGAGGCTGCCCCAGGAAATAATGGATCTCACCGACCCCCGTGTCGATCTCCATTTTACAAGGATATCCCTCAATTAAAACAGTGGTAAACATCTTCTGGCTGATGCCTTTTCCTTCAGAGGCTGTGTTGACAGTTTCTTCTTCCTCGCTGTCCCGGTTGATGGCGTTGCAGGTCTCCTTAGCGTGGACTGATTGTCTTTGTGCCGCTCTATTCACAGGATGACCAACATCTGTGGCAGGCAGGATGGCAATGGCAGACATAGGCTAAAGTGACCCATCTTCCCACAACTTGATACATGCTACTTCGTCAATTGTTTGCTGTTCATTGGCTTCCTCAGCAGATTGCTGATCAACTACCCCTGCTGCTGAGGACGGCATGTGGGAAGCTTGACATTTTTGAATTACAGCAGCGGACTGGGCTGCCTGTTCAGATGCTTGAGCTTCATCTAAAGCAATGGCTAAGGTTAGTTCTGTTTTAGCTAGCAGGTGGTTCTGAAGCGTTAAATCCCTGCTGCCATAAATCAGTTGCTCCAGTTATGCCTTGTTGAGATCTGGGAACTCACAATAAACCGTGGCTTGTCTGAGAGCTACCATGAGTTGACTGATAGTCTCATTTTATTTTTGAACACACCAGTGAAATGCAAAACGTCTAGCAAAACGGGGTGGCGCCTGTGCATAGTGTCCTTTTAGCTTGGCCACTAGGACTTCCCAAGGCACTGTATGCACAGAGGCAGGGGCTGCTAATGCCCGGGCCATTGAGAACATCTCCAGGCCACATAAACTAAAAAAATAACCTCTCTTTCTTTCTGTGGTTATCCCCGTCAAGTCATGGGCGATAAAGAAACATTCAAAACGCTGAATAAACACCTCCCACGACTCTCTCTCGGGCATAAAAGCGGCAAATGGAGGTATAGTCGCCATGCTGCGGATTGTTATCAGAAGTTATTTCTGTACTAGCGGATACTCTCGGGGTTCCACCTCCTCATCACCAGTGAAATGTATTCTCCTGAAGTAACGCCAGAAGACAATGTAACAATAACCTTTTATTAAAGTAGCTGACAACGAACAAAGCAACGAACCTAACTGATGGCCTTTTATATGCGGGCTTTCAAACTGTTAACCAATAGGAAGCCTGCCTGACTTCCACATATTACTTTTGCTCATTGATTGGCAAGTCTTTCTCGAGACCTCAGGACGTAGCATAGTTGATCAAAATATGAGAAGCATTAATGTGACAAGACTTGTTCTTAACAAATAAACCCATCTTGATTTTGGCAATTGCATCAAGATGTTAAGTGGATTAGCATGATCTGCTCTAGAATCTTCTATCTTATTTCCTCTTTTTGAAGATTGTGGTATGTGTTTTTCTTAGCACTTCAACTGCTTTCCAAGATTTCTTACAAATGATGTATAAAGATTCATCCAAAATATCACCTGGCTGGTTCCTTACGCTAAGGAGCAATTAATCTGGTTTAGGAGATTTAATTCAGTTGTAATTATATACTGTATTTATTTTTAATAAACAGATTACCATATTTTTTGAAGTATGACACACCTTTTTCCCTAAAAAAGAGGGTGAAAATCTGGATGCGTCTTATATATTGAATAGTAGTTACTTCCCCAGGATTGAAAAACTTAGTGGAGGTTTGTGTTTTCCCTTTCAGAAAAGAATCTAAATTAAAGAAAGAGAACATATAGTGTTCGAAAGGACAACATCTTTGTCATATTCTCTTAATGGATGCTTTGGAAACTTGCGAGTTAATGTAGGCAATTAAGAAGATGAATGAACATTTTGATTCAACTTGAAACTCTCAAAATATCCTTTGTCCACTGCAATTCTTAATGACAACGGCAGTATATTATTCCTACTGTAATATTAAGACATTTAAGTACCTCTTAATCACTTTACCAGCTGGATAAATTTGGGTTAATTATTTATGAAACACAGACTGAACATTAAGGAGCTTGGTAAAACAACACATGCACTCCTGTGCTTTCTCCATGAATCAATGAGTATACGTAACATCAGTTTTGGTTGCCATTTCCCCTACTGATTTGTCTACAGCAACTGTCAGATGGTGAAAAGATCAGCATTATAATAACAATTAAAAACCAAACACAAACTTCCCTTATCCCTGGAATGTATTAATACATTACATATTTTAAAACACTTGCATAAAACATTTGATTACATATTTAAAACATTTGCATAAAAACATTTGATTCTCATCTCTTTGGAGTATTTCTGGTATTAGCAATTCTTGTTATAAGAGTTTTGCTTTACACATGCATATACTTTTGCAGTTCAAGGAGATTCAAACTTTGAAAACATGACTAACTGCAATCACACTGTGAAATACAAATAAAGAACTAAACTTTAGCTCTCAGGGCATCATTCTTATGGCAACAGGAGGACCATGAAATTCAGGCCAGATGCCAGAAAGCCTCAGGTATGGGAGGGTGAAAAACGTCTGATAAGAGATCTGTGCATGAAAGTAGTAAGATATGGAGGTGACCCATGGTGACTTGTATCATCATAAAAGATTACCCAAATATTTTAGTTGTTTATTACTATGCTGTCATGTTATTTATAGATTCTGAGGCTATTGACAGATATATTCTTAATAAAAAGGCACTTAAAAATATAACATTATTCTTTATAGGTAAGTTCTGCTATAATTAAAGATGGGGTAATCCATGAATGCTTTATAATTTGGAATGTCTAGCCTTGACATCTTTAAGGTCTATGGACTTTAATTTCCAGAATTCTGGAATTTGAAGTCCAGAAGTTTTAAAATTGCCAAGGTTGGACATCCTTGGTTTAAATTTGCCAAACCTACGAATGATCTGAATGTATGAACTGAATGTACTCCAATACAAGCCATTCTCTTTTTCATTAACATATGACATTTTGGTTTTGATAGTGTTAGATAATGTCAGGTGGTAGCTTTGGCCATCTGATCAAAGCGACTACAATGTGTGTAAAAAAAGGGCAGTGCTTTGATCACACAGCTGCAGCTCCCATCTTTACTTTTTTTTTTTTTAAAAAAAACCTCCTTATGGACATCCTTGATATAACTTGTGTTCCAAAGGCCTATACCTTACAACTGTGCATATCCTTCAAAAGAGATACTCCACAATGGGAGGTGTCCAAGTAAAACACCTCTTGACAAATCATTAAAACAGCCATGTGCCCCCCCCCGTCCCCCACAGATGCTATCAAGGCTCTTCCCAGCTTCTGTGCCAGCAGGAGTGTCCCGTTTGCTGTTCTGAGGGGAGCTTCCATCTTCCGTAACTGTAGGAAGAGATTGCACATGTGTGTTGATAGAAGGAAATGCAAATAATCAACATTGCTTATTTTTACCTCCTTGTTGATTCATGGTGTTGCCAATGTAAACTCGGAAGGTAAAAGTATTATGTTCAATAAGGCAGCTATAAATCTAGGTTGGACATATCCTGCCCTAAATATAGAGCCTTAAAATTGAATGTTGTTCAGAAATAATGACACTGGGTCAACAAGCCAGAGAATTATTAACAGACCCCACTGGATGCTTAAAGACTAATAATGTACAAACTAGAGTGGGGTGGGGGGAGCGAAGCATGCTTTAAATATGAATGTATTAAGACATCCAGGTGTTAAGGATATTTTGAGGCTTTAAGAGGAAGTTGTGTTCCAAAGGAAGAGGAGCAACTACCCAAAATATGTTTTATCTCTTCTGGTCATGTCTTGGAGTGCAACCACCCTTCTAAATGACAGCTTTCTAGTCTTCTATGGATCTAAGGAACCTCAAAGTCTGCAGCCCCCAAAAAGCTTTCTATAGCCAAACCCTGAGTAAGTTCTCTGCATATATTTTGAGAATAATGCATCTTTCCTCCAACCTTATGGCAGTTTTCAAAACTTCCCTGGTATTCTTCAGATGTTTTAAGAATACATTTCCCAACATAGTAAACTCCCACTCAGTGGTCAGTAGAATTTTATAGGTCGTAATCCCAGCAATTCTACTGGGCACCAGATTGGGTTGCATTAAGTTATCAAAGAAATAACAGAATAACAGAGTTGGAAGGCACTTTGGAGGTCTTCTAGTCCAATCCCTCTGCTCAAGCAGGAGACTCTATACCATTTCGGACAAATGGTTGTTTATTCTCTTTTGGAAAGCTTCCAGTGATGGAGCACCCACAATTTCTTAAGGCAAATTGTTCCACTAATTAATTATTCTCCCTACCAAAAATTTGTCTTTATTTCTAGGTTGGTTTTTTTCCTTCATTAGTTTCCAACCATAGCTTCTTGTTTTGCCTTCAGGTGCTTTGCAGAATAGGTTGACCCCCTTTTTGTGTGTTAGATCTCTGTGTCAGGATAATCAGATATTGGGAGAAAAATAGTTTTGCAGTGCATTTACATTAAGATTGCAGACTCCTAGGAATACTTATTAATACTTATTGCATTGGTTACAGTGAGATTTGCTGTTAAGCAAATACGTTGAGATTTGTACTACAACATGCTACTCTTTTCTGAGACAAACATATCATTTTAGGTTTTTTTCCTATCTAGGCATTACAGAAAACTGGAACTCCGATCCAACAGCTGAATTATTTCATGTACTTCTATGAGCCATTCCCTGACCTGTTATAATATGGAAATTGAATTTAAATTGGTATTTTATTCAAGACTTTTTCTGAACTACATTAAAATATCCACATATGATCTCTTAGCAAAACAGCTAGGACTCCTCTGCTATCTGACAATAGCATACCGGTATGTAAAATGTGCAGATAATGCTAAAAAGCATCTAGTTCACATAACCAACAACTTCAAAATAACTACTTGTTAAAAGCATAACAAAGAGTAAGGTAAACATCGTGTGGATAATAACTTCATTAGATGCAGAGTAATTGTATTTATTTTAATAAATAATTTAGTGCTTTAGAACCTATTGTAAGAGAGAATGTTTTCCAACTCAATACTGTACAAACAACTAACTTTGCAAGATGGATTTTCAAATCTTCCTGCCCCTTCCTGCAGTCCTATTCCTCCGGCGCCTTTGCTATTTACATAATGATAAACATACATGCTAACTTGATTCATTTCTGGCTCGGTTTAGGATTGTTAAATTCAAAAGGAGCAAGGAGCAGGCAGTTAAGTCAAATAATTATTGTCTATCAGTTAACTCAAGAATGCTTATTACTAAGTCAGTTAAGTCAAATGTTCTCCTCTATCAGTTAAGTCAAGAATGCTTATATGGCTCAAGCTAGGAGATTGGCAAACTAATTAGGACCTTCTTCATAGTGATAGGAAGGAGAAGGAACAGGAAGAAAGAAATATATTCAGTTTTTAGGGTAGGACTTCAGGGTTATTTCAACTGCAGTAGGCCGTGTTATAGTGTATGTGTCTTTAATTTGAGCCCAATTGGCCTGTCTCTTCCTTAGCTCAGTAATCAGGAAATAGTGCCAGTTAGACTACCAAGAGATGTCCGGGGTCTACCAAAGAAAATAAAAAAAGAGAAACCCTTAAAGATGTTAGATGGGATGTTGAAATCTCACAAGCATTTGTGCAAAAGTGCAAGATCCTGGTGAAATTTTTGTGTTTTCTTTGGGCAAAATTGTAGCTCTATGTTGGAGGGGGATTCACAGGAGTGTTTAGCAATTTCTGAGTTCTTATGAAAGACCATGATGGCAGGTTTTTTTGCATGACCCTGAACCTGAAGAATCTTTTTTCTTAGTCTTTTACTCAAACCTGTGTTTGGTATGTTGAACTTGGACAATAGTCTTCATAATAGTGAAGTCGCATAGCTTTCCAAACTTTACATATGGATTTACAAATAGGATTCACATGTGATACTCTGGCTGGAGAAATCATCTCTGAAATCGAACATCTCAGAAGTGCACCAGGTTGGGAGGAAGCTGGCCAAATGAGAGAAACCTCAAAGGTTTGACCATTTATAGTCCCAAAGTTTTGTGTCCACTGAAGTTAATTACTGGCTGGCCTATATCAGAATCTTCCACAATAAACAGGAAAAACAAACATTTCTGAGGGTTTGAGGGCACAGGCCTTGGGCAAATTTAAAGCTCCATGTATAACTAAAGCCATTTGCAAACCCCTCCCTAGAAAGAAAGCAGTCCAAGTTATATAACATTTTTAAAAACATCTGGCCATGATACTAAATAAAAACAGGCATCCCTTCCCAGCAGCAATTTGACTAAAGCAGAAGCATATTCCCCCGCCCCCAATCCCCTGGTTGCATAATTCCCTGCTTCGAAGTGGCACTTGAAACCTTGGATTTTCCAGCTGTGACTCTCTTTCCTATGGAGCAACTTTCAGGATACCAGAACACAGTTGCAACCAGTGGCAAAATGTGCCTGAATTTTTGTGATATGATTCAAATTGATTCATGCACATATGTAGGGATGTGTGTGTGTGTGTGTGCGTGCATGTGTGCATGCGTGCGTATGTATGTATCTGTGTGTCTGTGTGTGTGTGTATCTCCCAGAATTTCTCTTCAGCTCTAAGTAGGAGTCTGGGAATATCAGAGCACCTTCGATTTCACACATAGGTGTGTCACCAACAAGGGATATCTGCTCTCTTTTGTCCCCAGCAGCTTCCTCGTATTGTTTATCAAAGCATATCGGGACCTCATTTCCCCTGACCACTAAAAATAACATTTTGTTTGTTATTCACTTTGGCTTTCCTCTTCCTCTCCAGGTTTCCCAGGAGGTTCTTCATTTATCCTACACCGGAAAAGAATTAGAAAGGCTATTACTGGATCTTCCCCTCGTGCATACATATGTCTACGGTTCTGTATATATTTGCATATGGAACTCTATACATACCTAGAATTAGTTGATCGGTACATCGATCCCAAGTATTCAGTAACTACAGCAAAAAATGAAATGTTTTGTACAAAGTAAATTTTCTGATGAATTTGGCCTAGAAAATTGCTGTTGGGGATATTGCAATATCCCCTTGGTTGCTTAATCGACAAATGTATAAGGAATGCATTTGGTGATGTTAGAGGTATGTTGATTGTTGATATAGTGTAATTGTGTGTGTTGGACGTGGATGCAAGTGTATGTGTGCTTTATAAACAGGTAATATTGTATACTGTTGGTGAAGTGTAGTGAATGCTAAGTAGATTGCATAATACATTGCTTTTCAGAACCACATTATTTATTATACCAAAACCTGTTAGGGCAATGACTTTGATAGGGAAAATAGAGGATTGATTGCAAGTTGAACACATAAATGCTTTCCCTCCAAACAAAGCAAATAAACAAAACTGAGTAGCTGATTGGAATGTTTAGTTAAAGATGAGAGAATACATGGAGAAATGTCAAGAATGCATATGCTGATAGAAAGATAGTGGGTAGCATGGAGCCTGCAATGAGAAATAACGATATTAACAGAAGGAAAAAGAAATCTGTGATAAGAATTTCTGATCACTTTATTATACAGAGGTGAGAATTAGATAGGTGAGGAAAAATACAAAAGGAAGTTGAACACAGTGGTAACCAAGGTAAAGGTTCCCTCGCTATATGTGTGTTAGTCGTTCTCGACTCTAGGGGCGGTGCTCATCTCCGTTTCAAGCTGAAGAGCCAGCACTGTCTGAAGACATTTCCATGGTCTGTGGCTGGCATGACTAAACACCAAAAGCACAGGGAACGCTGTTACCTTCCCACCAAGGTGAATCCTATTTTCTACTTGCATTTTTTACATGCTTTTGAACTGCCTAGGTTGGCAGAAGCTGGGACAAGTAACGGAGCTCACTCCATTACACGGTGCTAGGCAATCGAATTGCCGAACTGCCAACCTTTCTGATTGACAAGCTCAGCATCTTAGACACTGAGCCATCTCGTCTCTGCGTGGGAAGAAGTGGGTGGAAAAATGCCTGAATGAGGACTGATTATGGACTGAATATAAAAGTAAGCGACCCGTACAAAGACATACATTATGGTAATCTGTTCTTATAGTGAGAAGAGATGAGAATAAAACCCCCAAAACAGAGGAAAAATCAATAGGCTGAGAGGAAAAGAAAGAATTTGAAAGTTAGGGTTGGATGGGAATAATGAAATTTACAGAAAGAATAAAGTGAGAAGTTTAAATAAGAAAAGGATGCGTTTGAAATAGTGGATGGACCCACTTTAAGCAAGGAAGTTTTGCAAGGCTAGAAAGGAAAGACATAACTATGCTAAACTGCATTTCATTTTTATTTCTATTATCTCATACCTTTTGCTTATCTTTTTTTCTTTTCTTTTCTGTGCTTTAGATAACATGGTTTACTCAGAAGGAAAATGCATGATAAGGTTTAAACGTATGTATGTAAAAAAGTTTGAAACTGAAAATTAAGCCATGTTTAGTCAATCATGAACACTAAGCTTATTAACATGAAAATATAGGTGTGGTATGAGAGAAAGTGTCTGTCTCATTAGGAGTTTTTGTTTGCCAGCCCTAGGCGATGTGGGGCCCAGTAAAATCCTCTCCTTCCCCCAATAGAATGTTTTCTTTGAATTGTCTCCATTTATCAATGCATTAAGGGATGCGGTGCTCAGTGACTAAGATGCTGAGCTTGTTAATCAGAAAGGTCAGCAGGTTTGATGGTTCAATCCCTAGTGCCGTGCAATGGAGTGAGCTCCTGTTACTTGTATCAGCTTCTGCCAACCTAGCAGTACAAAAACATGTAAAATATGCAGTAGAAGAATAGGAACCATCTTTGGTGGGAAGGCAACAGGGTTCCGTGCGCCTTCAGCGTTTAGTCATGCCGGCCACATGACCACAGAGACATCTTCGTAAAAGCGCTGGAGCACCGCCCCCTAGAGTTGGGAAGACTAGCACATATGTGCGACAGAAACCTTTATCTTTACCTAACAATGTATAAGTGTAGTCCAAACAGCTAGATTTTGTGATTGGAAAGGTGAACTTAATGGGAGGGACCAAATGGACAGCACCCACTAGACAGCCATTTGTCTAGAATGGTATATGTTCTCCTACTTGAGCAAGGAGTTGAATTAGAAAACCTCCAAGGTCCTTTCCAACTCTGTCCTACATGTCAAAAACATAATTGTCCCCATCCCAAAACAGAAGACAAAGAGAGAAAACAGGACAAATTTGGATGTTCTGTAGCAATGATTTCAGTTCCTTTAAAAAAATGTTGATTTTTGTTGAGGTTTCAAAGGTGAAGAGTAAACCCCACCAGAAAATTTGACCATTTTACCACTGAGGCTTAGAGGGGGATTTCAACTTAAGACGGAAGTCACATATGGCCCATGGGCCAGAGGTTGACCATGAAGCAAGATAATTGACTCTCCCTGAATCCAGGGAGATACATGTTTGCATTTCTATTTTGTCCATGATCTTACCACTTGGGTGTGGACAAATATGGGCTGTGGATGGGCATCATTCTGGATCTGTTTTTAATTAGCTCACATTTATAGTTAATATATATCGGGAATACATAAACCAGGTATTCAGCCCAAGAGTGTAACCTGTTTCTTGTGCTTTTTTAAATAAGAAACCAAGCTTTACCTGCTTCATTTCTTCCTGCAAAAGGACACTGTGTTGAAAACATATTTGCTGAACTCCAACGTGTGCTTGATTTTCATGATTTTTTAAATTCAGTAATATAGCAGTAGATGGCAGTAGAAGACAACATTAGCCTCTCTCCTAAATCAGTATTCTCACCATCTTTATGACTGAACTAGCTAAGAACTTAATCAGACAAGATGGCTGAGGATCCATAATTGATAATAATCTCTCTCTCTTTTCTCCTTATTGAAAGCATATAAGAACTGTCTGAAAAGGGAAAACTGGATTAGTGGCTGTAGTATATTGTTCAAAACCATTCTTCCTCACCATAATTCAAATGCTATCCCATTTTCTAGCCAGGGCTAGGCTATCTTAGCTCAAATTGCCCTTTTTATGTAACAAATGCATTCCCACTGGGTGTGATTGTATGAATCAGCCCTGCATGTACACCGAGCAATGTCAAAAGCTAAAGTTTATGCTCCCATTTTCCTTGCAAATCTGCTAAGCAGAGAGTCCCAGTATTCAGCCATGTCCAACCCAATGGATTCTTGGATTTTTTTATTAGCTATGATCCTAGCTTTCAAAAACATTTTAATAAACGCACCCAGCCTGCTTTGCTAGGAGAGGTAACTTTTAAAAATGTTGCTTAATTAACTCTGTTTGTTAAAGCAATGCAAGGACTTAATGAACACACTCTTGCCTCTCAAAATGCAAGTACAGAAACTCAATCTTTTTCTCTCACCAGTCCAGAGCGGTGTTTTTCAACCCTAGCAACTTTAAGAGGTGTGGACTTCAGTTCCCACCCATGCTAACTGCTGAGGAATTCTGGGAGTTGAAGTCCATGTCTCTTAAAGTTTCTGAGGTTGAGGAACCCTGGCCTAGAGGATCCCTAAGGAATTCAAAGGAAAGGAGGAGGGGAGTATTTTGGCATTTGACTCCATTCCACAACTCTTATGATATTCACTTACTTATGCAGGCAGCTGTTCGGTTCATGGGCAACCCATAGATGTCAGTCAGATCATCAGCTGCACAGTCTGTGGGGAAATTATGTTTCCCCAAGCAAAGAAGAATGAGGAGAAAGTGAAAGGCTTGAGGTCAAAAGGCTTCTTTGCTCCTAAAATGTAAATGGAAAGCCCCCCCCCCCACTTTAAGATTTTTTAAAAAGCAAGTTCTCTAATGCCTCTAATACCTTTAACTGATTATTGATAAAGCTTTAGTGTTTTGTCCCTGTGCAACTTATTCTGCCCACCCCCTCGTAAAATACAGGTAATAAAGGACTAAATATAGGCCGTGAGAGCAGAGAATGTGAAGTGCCATATTTTATTGTTCCTAATTAATATTAATTTTGATATGTTAAAAAACTCTTGAATTTCAATTAAAAAACCCTGGTGCTCAGTTACTTAAAAAGTCCCAATAAGAAAATCCAGCAGCCATTTAGAAATGCACTTATAGGAACAAAGATTATCTGATTTTGCCCATATCTACTTTTTTTGGCAATTGTCTGACTTTAGGATTCTTTCAACATTACCCTTTCCTTCCCCCTTAAAAAAAAAAATCCCCTAGCCTTAAGATTCGAAGCCCATAGCACAATGCATTTGTGAGCTACAGGCTATCATTTCAACAGGCAGATAGATTTTCTCCTGACATGTGTAACACAACTCAGTGAAAAGTAGAACTGATATTGTGGCACATTCTAGTCATTTAAACTGAGAGAGCACAACTTTTTTACCCTTGGGCTGTAGGAAGAATGGTTGATGGTCAGCCTTCAAGAAACAGAAGAACCACTAGGGTTTTTTAAGATCCCGAGAGACTTAATGAGAGAAACCTTCCTTTTTCTTGTCACTTCTTGTCAATGTAATTTTTTTTGCCCCATGTTTTCCTTTGTCCTTTAAACTTCACAGTCAGATCACATATTATTAAGTCATGAACTAACTCTGGGAATTGTAGTTTAGCAGATCAGTTTAACTTTCTTGAATGAAACGTATCGATCCTTCTTATGAGGTCAGATCCTGAGTGACTGTTTGGATGGAACCCACAGTTGTAGAATGCTTCAAAAACATCACCGTACAATGGGTAAAATACAACTTTGTGTTTACATTTTGGGTCTTCAAACATGATTGAAAAACTAAGAAGTTCTCTCATACCTGCCACTGAATGGAGCTTTGAGGATCCGAACTGAAGCATTTAAGTGACCTCAAAGATCATTAATTTAAACAGGAAACACTTCCAGTGCAAAGAAGGAAATGTGGTGTTAATGAATTATGTGTCATATAAAATGTCTATTTTTCATACTTTCCATGGTCCTAAGGAAGAGAGATTATGCCAAACCATTCCGTCTTCTCCCCTGTAACTATATAAGGCTGCCAGTGCATCATTTCAATAAAATCCTAGGCAGACATTAGATCTTAAAATTTATTTGCTCAGGATCTGCATCTATTCACAACAGTCTTCTGCTTGAATAGGGAGTAACTCCTCATCTTAAAGGAGGATCATCTATATAAGCTGCTTGAAGACATTGAGAGTGAATTGAGCAGCCATTAAATTTTCTTAAGCAAATATACAAATTTCAGTAAACTTAACAAAAAAGGCTCATTTGACCACAAGAATTGGTACTTACTGCAGAACGTTGCCTGTACACTAGGAAAAGGCCATTTTGGGGAAGAAAGCATTCTCTGTCAGCTTTATCTCTGCATTTCTCTATGCATATTAACCAGAAGGTAAAATTGGTGTCTATACCTTCTTCTAGTACTTAAGATATTCCACACCACATGCCATCTCTGATTCCAAATAAAGCTCTGGATTGGAGCAGCTTGTCAGGTTCATTAAAAAAGAAAAATGCTGATGGGACCAATGTGGAGACCATAGGCATTTTTGTTTTTTAAGCAAAGGAGATTAGAGGCTGGTATTTTACTCAGTAACAGTGAAGTTTTGTAATTAAAATAAACGAATACTAACTCCAGAGGGAGCAAATCAATATCCACAGGCATTATATTGACAGTCCTGCTGGATGCTGCAAATTAGTTTGCTGGGGAGCAGACAGAAGGGTGTTACTGCAGGAGAATCATAAACTGAGCAAAAGAAAGGGAGCCATCTGTCCCTGTAAAGCCTTACCCATTTTCTGATCCTTTGTATTTGACTTTGCTTGTGAAAGGAAAGGAAAGATGCAAGCACAAAGATGTTCTTTCTCCTTCTCCTCCCACCTCCCAAAATGCACTTGTGGGATAGAGATAGAAGACTTCCTAACTGTGGGCTGTGTAAGACTATGGAACTATGCATTCTGATGTTGGTGTCAAGATACCTCAGCTTGGATCCAGTTGTTCTTAATACTGTGAGCTTAGGTAGCAGTTAGTTAATGGAGCAGAGAAACATCGGGATATTGTCTATATAATTAGTGGAAAATAATATAATTAATAATATAATTGTGGCATATGCAATACAATGCATTGAGACATGTGCAGATATGTACATTGGAGAAACAAAAGAACCACTTCACAAATGCATGACACAACTTATGAGAACACCCATCTATCTATGTTAGAATTGAACAGTCCTCCCTCAACAGAGGGGGAGGAGGGGAGGATATGACACTACTTATTTCCTGCTACAATGCAATATTTTCAGCAGTTCCAAGAAGATTCCACAGCCCTCTGATTCAGGTGATTCTGTGGGCACAGATACCCCCCAAATGGTCAGAGACAGTGACCAAAATGACTGCAAAGAAATACAATCCTTCCATTCCCCCCCCCCCATCCTGTCAGAACCTATCCTTCCATCTCCCCACCAGTTACAACTGATGAAGCTTCTTGGATGAGGAGCGAAATGTAGTCTTCCTAAAAAAAACAAAAACAGTCCAGTTGTCTTTCCAAAAAACACCTTTGAACAACTATGACCTGGATGAGAATCTCCATAGACAATTGCTGGAAAAGTTGCAAGGGGCATATAACCTGTTATGGAAAGTCCAGTAAAACAGCTCAGGAAGAATAAGATATGGATGTAGAAGATGACTCATTTTTATAAAATTTCCCCAACAAATAAAATGTACAAAAATATTTTTTGAGAAATGGACTATGAAAAGGGAATGAAAATATGAGAGTGAGTGGTGGAAAAATTTGAGATACTGTCTACAATAGAGAACTGATGTATGACCGCAATGTTTGCTGTTGGACTCTTTTATCTGTGCTCAATCTTTGTATTTATTAATGCACTCAAAGATCTCAAGACCATTTAAGTACTGAGTGATCTCTTTCTAAAGGAAATGAATTAGGTGGGGCCATGGAGGCCCTGTAACTTCACACTTCTTGGAAATCTCAGTCAAGTATTACAGTTTTTTTTCTTACAGTATATTGCTTAGCTAAAATGATTTTAACATATTGCAAAATGAGTTTACCTTGTTTTTTTTTAATAAAAAATCCCAATAAACAGTGAATTTGAGATTGAGGGATGTTGCAAAAATGTCGATGAAATATTCAATGTATGCAAAAATTGTGTTCCTTATCATTTTTGTTTGCAAAAGAGACAATTCCTTTGGGCCAAAATTTTCACATTTTGAGTATGATTTTAAAAATTGATTTTCATATTGCTTTGCCAGTGCAAGTGAAAGGTGCCAAACATTTCTGGAAGTGGCAAGTTCTGTTTGGATATACTTTGGGATTGGATCAATCCAGCATTTAGTGGAGTTGCATTTGTGTTGGAAGATGAACATTTCTGACAGAGTTTGGGGAAGGGACTGCTGCAAACTGCAGTTCTCCTGTTACTTCAGAGATTTGCCTAGAAGTGAGGAGACCTTATGAGAGAATGAAAACATCATCTGTTGCAATGAGGTTTTTTTAACCCCAGACTTCCACAATCTACTTATTTTTTCTCCTAACAGATAACCATACAAAGGAAGATACTTCAGCATTCTTAATCACTATATCTGCATGTCACAGGGTGATTTCCCAAAGTGCAGAAGCGAACAATGCTGCTCTTTAAAAAAATAATAATAGGGGTGATCTATTTTTATCAACCCAAAGAAACAATATTTCCTTCAATACTTGGTAAAAGAAACAGGCATGTCATAGGCCAATCAAGGGTCAGACTTTCTCTGCTGCCTCGGTCCTGTTGCGCTTAGTGTTTTCATTTAGTTCTTGTGAAGCCAAAATGCATTCCATATGTTCTTTGCAAGATCCCTCACAAGGTCACAGTCAAGCTGAGGTGCTCCAGATGCCCTCTGTTGACCTTAAGGTACAAAAGAGGAGGGAAAAAACCTTCCCTGCTGCCTGGGCTAAGCTGAAAATGTCATGATGGATAAAATCTAAGTGAGAGTTAAAAGCTCAGCTCCCTCAGTCTCTCTGCCCAAATCAGGTTTCTGTCTTATGGATTGTAGAAAGCTGTCTAATGAATCAGCGACATGTAACCCAAATGGCAGGGAGGGGAATCTTTCAATCAAGAGTAAGAGACAAGGGATGCATCAAGCTAAATTTATGAGACATAGCTTCAGTTTTGATAATTCAGCCCAAAGGAAATGATTGTTACATTCCAAGCTCTCCTGAGAGCTCATGGACATTGAACAGTGCTCTGAAAGAGTCCATTGATAATACTCTTTCCATTCAATTCAGGAGTTTAAAAAGAAACAGACCCACCTTGGTATGGCATAAGACCTGAAATGATGACATACAATGTCAATAGCTAGAGATTTAAACGGTAATATTAAAAGGGAGAGAGATCAAAGGTGTCCTCTCATGTTGGACATGTTGTTTTCTAGAGGGAAAGCAGCATTCTTACTGAAATGATTTTGTTTATTAAGCAATATTTATTTATTTGTTCAAGTTATATCTCACAATACCTCATATGTATTTTCTATGCAGAAGTCAGACACAAGCTTAGAATGCAATGGTTGTCCTATTAATATAAAATGGAGCAGATCAAATTAATTAGACAGATTTGATAACTAATAATTAATACTTGGCTTCTTTTTATAACAGTTTAATAAAACATTATAGATAAAAACTAATACAAACTAAAAAACACCTAAAAGAAAAGAAAAAAGAGTGAAAAAATATAACATTTAAATAGAAAAAAATAAGATATACTAGAAGGAAAGATATGAAATATATAAAGCAGCTCAAATTCATCTGAACTCCAAGATAGTGCTGA
This sequence comes from Thamnophis elegans, assembly GCF_009769535.1. Lineage (NCBI taxonomy): Eukaryota > Metazoa > Chordata > Lepidosauria > Squamata > Natricidae > Thamnophis > Thamnophis elegans. The sequence continues at coordinate 31,136,142 of NC_045545.1, read as the reverse complement.
AAGTAAATTTGATAAATAAAAAAAATAAATGAATTGAGAAATGATTTCCCCCTTTATCACAGCCATATAAACAATTTTAACAACTTATCACCTTTTCACTATATAATTATTTTAAAATACAATAACAACTACAAAAAATCTCGCCATCCTTTATCTTATCTTAAATCTTAGATCACTACAAAATCATCATTCAGTTCTGGTCAGCAAAAGTCTATTAAAAGTTTCCTGAAAGAATGCTATAACTATTTTAAACTGAGTCAAACAAACCCACTTTATATTCCTTCTTTTTAATTTTAACAATCTTGATATTTAATCCCTTCACATAATGGCCTAGAACCGGGATGGCGAACCTATGGCATGCGTGCCACAGGTGACATGTGGAGCCATTTGTCAGGGCACGCGAAGCGTTGTTCTGTCAGCTGGTCAGCGCATATGCACGCACTGGCCAGCTGAGTTCAGCCTTTCTTAAAGCCATTTTTCTCCCTCCCCAGGCTCCAGAGGCTTTTATATGAGTCTAAGGAGGGTGAAAACCTCCCCGCCCCTGTAGAGGCCCTCTGGAGGCTTCAGGAGGTTCACTGAAGCCTCAGGAGCACAAAAAAATGGCCCTATGGACAAACCGGAAGTTCAGGAACAGACTTCTGGTTTGCTCATAGGGCTGGTTTAAGCCCTCTGGAGCCTTCAGAGGCCTTCCGGAGGCTGCCCTGAAGGGTCCGGAGGATGAAAAATGACCCAACGGACAAACAAGAAGTCACATCCGGTGTGCTTGTAGGGCTGTTTTTAGTCCTCCAGACTCCAGGGAAGACTCCGGAAGGTCCCTGAAGGTTCCAGAGGACTAAAAACGCCACTAGGAGCAAACCAGAATTTGCTCATAGGGTCGTTTTTCATCCTCCAGAGGGCCCTTGAAAGCTCCCGAGGGCTTTAACCAATCCTACGAGCAAACCAGAAGTCCGTTCCCGAACTTCCGGTTTGCCCATAGGGACGTTTTTTTTGTGCTCCGGAGGGAGGGTTTTTTTGCCCTTCCCCAGCTATTATAAAACCTCTGGAGCCTGGAGAGGGCGAAAAAAGCATGCAAAAAATGGGGTGTCGCACCTATCATGCACGCATGCACGCTGGGGGGTGTCATGCATTGCATTATGGGTGCGGCTTTGTCCCTACTCACAAAATCCTCCAGAACTTTAACAAATCTCTTTAGTAGATCCAATGTTAGAAAGTAATCCAAGACATTCTTTTGGTTCACCAGTTGCACATTCTTTTTAATAATAATAATAATAATAATAATAATAATAATAATAATAATAGCCAAAGAAGCTGAAAAAAATTCGCATTTACTATATATGGATGATTTGAAACTCTATGGAAAGTCAGAAATAGAAATCCAATCATTGACAAACACAGTTCGAGTATTCAGCACCAATATTTTAATGCAGTTTGGCATGGAAAAATGCGCCACTGTATCCATAAAAGGGGGCAAAATCACTGCATGTGAGGGAATTGAAATGCCCAATGGCCAACTAATTAAATGCAATGAAAATGAAGCCTACAAATACTTAGGCATTCTGCAGTTGGATAACATCAAGCATGGAGAAGTAAAAACTATTGTCAGGTGAGAGTACACCAACAGAGTTAGGAAAATTTTGAAATCTAAATTGAATGGTGGAAATACAATCAAGGCCATAAATACCTGGGCAATACCAGTTATAAGATACACAGCTGGTATAGTTAACTGGACACAAGCTGATTTGGACCTTTTGGACCAAAAAACCAGGAAACTAATGACAATGCACTACAGTTTACATCCACGTGGTGATACTGATAGATTATACCTGCCCCGAAAATCAGGTGGCAGGGATTATTACAAGTGAAGCAAACAGTTGAAGAAGAAAAACATGCACTGGCTGATTATTTAAAAGAAAGTCAAGAACATCTATTAATCGAAGTAAAGAACAAAAATCTACTGAAGGCCCAACAGACAAAACAAGAATACAGAAAAGATGTGATAAAATCAAGAATGAAGAGTTGGCAGAACAAAGCACTGCATGGCCAATTTTGGAAAAAATAAAAGATAAAGTGGACAGTGAACAAACTTGGTTATGGTTAACAACAGGTACATTAAAGAAAGAAACAGAGTCACTACTCCTGGCTGTGCAAGAACAAGCTATCCGCACAAATGCCATTAAGGCCAAATCGAAAATCCTCTGATGATGCCAAATGCAGACTTTGCAAAGAAGCTGATGAAACTGTTGATCACATACTCAGCTGCTGTAAAAAAAATCATGCAGACTGATTATAAATTGCGGCACAATTCAGTAGCACAAACGATCCATTGGAATTTGTGCAAAAAATATAATATTAAAACAGCAACAAACTGGTGGGAACATCAGCCTGAAAAAGTCACCGAAATCAGATGGTCAAGACTTGTGGATTTCCGTATACAAACGGACAATAATACACCAGACATCACACTGGTTGAGAAAAATAAGGTCACAATCATAGACATCGCAATACCAGATGATAGCATGGTCGCCGAGAAGGAACATGAAAAAATCGCAAAATACCAGGACTTAAAATCGAAATTCAACAACTATGGCACAAACCAGCAGTGGTAATTCCAGTGGTAATTGGCACACTGGGTGCTATTCCAAAAGCACTGGAATTACATTTAAAACAGTTAAAAATTGACAAATCACCATCAGTCAAATGCAAAAAGCCGCACTGCTTGGATCTGCACGCATATTACGAAAATACGTTACGACGTCCTAGGCCCCTGGGTGGGGCCCGACTAGTAACCAATGCCAAATCCGGCAAAACAACTGGCTGCTGTGATACAATTGTATAATAATAATAATAATAATAATAATAATAATAATAATAATAATAATAATAATAATACGACAAGTGCCAATTTCATTTGTATGTCCAATATAATATCTTTTCCTATATTACTCTTGTAGCCTATCATTTTCTAATCCCCTTTCATATTAGTCTCAGTCCCATCTGGTGAAACCTGTTTCTCTTTCACATCTCTTAAAAGCATTATCTATAATGACAGACATTTTAAAGATTCTGAATCAGGGGTGGGTTTCTGCCAGTTCTAACCTCTTCTATAGAAGAGGTTCCACAAATCTATAGTGCCGTTAAGAACCGGTTCCAGCTCCTTCCCCCCGCCCATCCACACATCATCAAGATGAAGAGCGAGAGGAGGAATTCTGGGAGTTGAAGTCCACAAGTCTTAAAGCTATCAAGTTTGAACACCCCTGGGGTTTTTTTTCTAAAGGGTTAAGGGTGTAAGGGTAACTTGTAACTTGACAGCTTTAAGACTTGTGTCCTTCAAATGCCAAAGTTTCTGAGCCAACATTAAATAAGCACAATAAAATAACATGAACTTTTGAAAATATTCAAACAAGAAGCCTCTCCAGAAATCTATATATTTCTAAAAAGGCTGTTTTTATGTTTCAGCATAACTCCGGAAGGCATCGAGCAATTTCAACCAAACTTGGTACACAAATGCCTTATACTCTGGAAATACTGGGGGGTGGGGTGGGAGACACCCCTGAGGTACGTGCCTGTGTGTGTGTTCCAGCATAACTCTGGAATGTCTGGCCAGTTAAGGAGAGTAAGCACAGGGTCCTAGATCACCAATTGTTTGTGATGTCATGGGAAGGAGAAGGGAGAGCCTAGGCTGGTAAGAAGAGAGTGTGGCACCTTAAGAGCAGCAATTATTTGTGATGTCACTTTCTTCACAGCTTCCTCTGGAAAGCCAGCCGTGACATTTGCCCTCCAGTGGACCAATCGTGAAGTGCCTGATGAATTTGGGGCAAGGAGCCAGGGTGGGAAAGAGGAGAGCATGGGAAGGGAAAGGGAGAGGGCAGGGATGATGGGCATGGGAGTTGGGGGAAGAAAGGCCCTTGTCAGACAAATGGCTCCCTGTCAGACAAATGCTTCAATGTCTATAACGCTGGGTCATCAGCTAGTAATCTTTAAAAGAAATGTTCATCTCCACAGCAGCCAGTTATACAAACTCTAAGCCTAGGGCTTAGGCCTTAGAATAGTTTTATGCTTTATTGAGAATGATGGAGCTATAGAATGTAAAGATGGAAAAAGTCCATCAAGTCATTTTATTTATCCCCCAACCCCGGTCAGTTCCACATTCTCCCTGCAGGCCATTCCTGTAGCCAAGTTTCAGTGACCCGGGCATGTACAGCTGCTGCTGCATCCTGGTAATCAAAAAGTTATTTGGTTGTTTGAAAAGTTGAAAGCTGTTCATCAGCAATGGTGGAAAAATCAACAGAACAACATGGAAGGGGAAAGCCCTCCAGCTAATAATTGTTTCTGCGTTAAGATTTTAAACATGTGCAAACCATTAGGATATAACCTTTAGTTAGAATGCCTACTGACCTCTAACCTACAGAATTCTAATTAATGGGTCGCATTGCAAACCAGTATCTAGGGATTGTTTGCATATATTTTTATAGGCAAGCTTACTCTAGCATGAAAAAAACAGCATTTCTCAACTTGGTGTCCTCAGGTCTACAGTTATCACTTTCTACCTCGGTATATCAAATAGCCAATCAATGTCAGCATGATAGAAGCTATGTCCCAAACATCTAGAAGGTGATGGTTACAGTAAGATGGTAATTTGTGCCTATAAAGCTTAAATATGTCCCAAATACTTTTCTGTTTCCTCATTGGGGGAAAAATAGAATGGAGCATGAACATTATGGAACAAATGTTCAACATCTGTATTCGCTATCATTTGCAATTTTGCTAATGTACCAAGTTATATGCATTCCATTACCTAATATGTAGAAATTTGCAAGTAAATTTCCATAATGTACACAATATTTCTTAAGGTACACATTGTAAAAGGTCAGGCACTGCATTGACTTCTAAGATATGTTTCTTTGAAGATCAGTTTTCTAATAGTATGTTTTTTGTGTATCTCTATCTCTCTCTGTGTGTGCACGTTTCCCAAATAAACTTATCTTTCTACATTTATTTTTTAGCAAATAATGACTCAGTTTACTGCTACCCTTTGATGCAATTGGGTCTGTTTTGGTAATTTCCTCTAGCTCACTCCATTAAAATCCAGGGTAGTTTTCTTTTATCACCATAAAAGGATATAATATTGAAATATAAGGAGAGTCAAAACAGACTTCTTTCAAACCTCTGGAGATCTAGACTGAATTTTTATGGAGAATGATATTACTCTTTCAAAGAGAAGTGATCTGGATAGTAAAACTGAAGCACAAAAAAATAAAAATGTGAACTACAGAGATGGTGGATAGTTTCTGGAATCCCAATTTGGAATATAACAATTTTGTCATCAGAGAGCCTGTTCTACACATTTTTCATTTAACATGAAAGTTAATCTGGATAGGTAATCTTAGATAGAAAACATAAATGGGATCATCTGAACCATCCCCAAACCCATTTTTAAAGCTAAATTTAAAGTGCAAAGAGGGCATAAATAATAAATATGTCTACTGAATCAAACAGATATTTGAAAAATAAATTATGTTTCATTCTATTTTCTAAACCAATTTATACAAAGCAAAATATAAACAACATCATATAAGTGAGTAGAACAATGGTAACTAATGATAATATAGTGTAGAGCAGGGCTGTCAAACTCCCGGCCTATGGGCCAGATGTGTCATGCACTGTTAGAACTCTCTGAGAAATTGAATGACAAAAAGGACATGTATAAAATGTGGAAAGAGGGGCACATAACTTAGGCAGAATATCAGCAAATAGCCCAAGCCTGCAAAGATGAAGTGAGGAAAGCTATGGCTCATAATGAACAAAGGCTTGCAACAAAATAAAATAATAATTTAAAAAAGCTTCTTCCAATATGTTAAAAACAAGAAAAAAGTCAAGGAAACAATTGATCCATTGCTGGGAGAAAGTGGCAACAAGGTGAAAAGCAACAGGGATAAAACAGAACTACTCACCTCGTTTTTTGCATCATGTCTTTACACAAAGGGAATAAACAGTCCAAACTATCAAAAACAGCATCACAAAAACAGATTAGGAACACAAATTAAAATAGGGAAGAAAATGGTAAGTGAGCACCTGTCTACCCTAGATGAATTCAAATCACAAGGACCAGATAGATTACACCCCCCAAGATTCTGAAGAAACTATACAATACAATAGCATAGTTGGAAGGGACCTTAGAGGTCTTCTAGTCCAACCCCCTCCCTAGGCAGGAAACCCTATACCGTTTCAGACAAATGACTATCCAACTTCTTCTTAAAGACTTCCAGTGATGGGGCATTCACAACTTCTGGAGGCAAGCTGTTCCACTGATTAATTGTTCTAACTGTCAGGAAATTTCTGCTCAGTTCTAAGTTGCTTCTCTCCTTGATTAGTTTCCACCCATTGCTTCTTGTTCTACTCTCAGGTGCCCTGGAGAATAGTTTGACTCCCTCTTCTTTGTGACAACCCCTGAGATATTGGAAGACTGTTATCATGTCTCCCCTGTCAGATGAGATCTCATAACCACTGAACTATATCTTTCAAAGAACCCAGAGCACCAGGGAATTGCCAGAGGACTGAAAAAGAGCTGATGTAGTTCCCATCTTTAAAAAAGGGGAAAAAATAGATCCAGGAAACTACAGACCCATCAGCCTGACTTCAATACCAGGGAAGATTCTGGAAAAGATAATCAAGCAATGAATCAGTGAACACCTAGAAGCAAACAAAGTAATAACCAAAAACTAACATGGGTTTGTCAAAAATAGATCATGCCAGATTAATCTTATTGCATTCTTTGACAAAGTGACAAAACTAGTGGACCAGAGGAATGCTTTCAATATAATTTACTTGGACTTCAGTAAGGCATTTGACAAAGTAGACTATAACCTACTGCTTGATAAAAAGAAATGTGGGTTAGACAGCATCACTACCAGATGGATTCATAACTGACTGACCAACCACACTCAACGTGCAGTCCTCAATGGAACTGCATCTACATGGAGGGAGGTATACAGTGGGGTACCCCAGGGTTCTGCTCTAGGCCCAGTGCTTTTCAACATATTCATCAATGATTTGGATGAGGGGATAGATGATGAACTCATCAAATTTGCAAACAATACCTAGCTATCAGGAATAGACAGCACTCCAGAAGATAGGCTTAAGATACGGAAGGATCTTGACATACTAGAACATTGGGCGCTATCTAACAAAATAAAATTCAATGATGAAAAAAGTAAGATTCTACATTTAGGCAAGAAAAACAAAATGCAAGATACAGTATATGTGGTTCCTTTCTCAATAGCGGTGACTGTGAAAGGGCTCTTGGAGTCCTAGTGGACAATCAATTAAATATGAGCCAGCAGCGTATTGCAGCTGCCAAAAAAGCCAACATGGTTCTAAGCTGCATAAACAGACATAAACAACATAATCAAGATCACATGAAGTGTTAATACCACTTTACAATGCCTGGCTATGGCCACACTTGGAATACTGCATCCAATTTTGGTTGCCATGATGTTAAAAAAGATGTTGAGATTCTAGAAAGAGCGCAAAGAAGAGCAACAAAGATGATTAGGGGACTTGAAGATAAAACACATAAAGAACGGTTGCTGGAACTGGATATGTCTAGTCTTATGAAAAGAAGGACTAGGAGAGGCATGATAGCAGTGTTCCAATATCTCAGGGGTTGCCACTAAGAAGAGGGAGTCAAATAATTCTCCAAACTCCTGAGGGTAGAACAAGAAGCAATGGGTGGAAACTAATCAAAGAGAGAAGCAACCTAAAATTGAGGAGAAATTTCCTGACAGTTAGAACAATTAATCAGTGGAACAACTTGCCTCCAGAAGTTGTAAATGCTCCAACACTGAAAGTTTTTAAGAAGAGATTAGATAACCATTTGTCTGATGTGGTGTAGAGTTTCATGCCTAAGCAGGGAGTTGGACTAGAAGACCTCAAGGTCCCTTCCAACTCTGTTATTCTTCTTCTTCTTGGCCACACTCATGTCTGGTTTAGCAAGTTCTGATATGTCATGTGACACAGCCATGATGATGTGAGTTTGACACCCTGGTGTAGAGTATTAAAGTGTGAAAACAGACATTCACCTTAAAATTAATAGGCACTTAGGAAAATACTGGAACACTCTTTCACAGAGTGATATAGAACATAGATTAATAGAGTTGGAAGGCACTTTGGAGGTCTTCTAGTCCAATATCCTGCTCAAACAGGAGACCCTATTCCATTTCAAACAAATGGTTGTACAGTCTCTTTTTGAAAGCCTCCATACTTGAAGCACACACAACTTCTGAAAGTAAGCTGTTCCAATGGTTAATTGTTCTCACTGTCAGGAAATTTGTTTTTATTTCTAGATTGGTTCTCTTCTTCATTAGTTTCCATCAATTGTTTCTTGTCTTGCCTTTCGGTGCTTTGGAAAATAGTTTATATTTATAAACAGAAAATGTCAGGAATGGAATTGCATAAAAATAGCAATCAAAAAAGCCATAAGAAAACATGGCCCATAGAATTCCTAGCTAGAGAAAAATTTTCTGTGGTTTTAATTTTCATAAAATTGCTTGGTTCCCTGTAGCATCCAAACAATTCTATAGGAAAAAATCTGTTTTGAGATTAGGCACGTGGACCAAATACTTTTTAAAAGATATCATTTAGCCAAAGTAACAAGGATATGAAACAAAGAAGTATGAACTAACAGACACCAGTTCCCACATTCTTAAGTTTACAAGGATAAATTTTGTTAGGAAAAATAGATATCTATAATTTTCAAGCAGAAATGTTTCACGAGGTTCATGGATGAGCACAAAGTTTCTACAATTTCAGATACTCCTTGTGGAAGCACAAAATGAACCTCTCTCTCCAGACAGGTTTCTGATTATATTTACCCTGTCAATAAAGTTCATTCCTAGGGAGATGAAGGAAAAAATAATCAAATGACATGGGAATGTTCCAGGGGCACAATGAATAAGCATTCTAACTTGTTGGATGGCACACTTTTTCATGAGCCTGCAGAACAAACAGCAAGACTGTCCACTGGGACTGATTGTTGACATGTTTATGATGATAAAGTGAGGTTGGACTTTCTAAGTGGGAGGCTGAGAATGACAAAGTGAAGTATGACACTAACTGGAGGGTCTATTTAGGGCTAAATACCTTTCGCAACAACCTTTTCTTCCTAATGGTGACCTTTACACTAAGATATTAAGAGGTTTCACTATTTTATAGATATATCAGACATTCCATACACACAAAGTGGTGGCTTGGACAACAGTGACAACAAACCAGCAGGCACCAATTGTGGGAGGTGATTGGGATGAAGTTAGAGGGGATAATTTATGGGCAGGCTTTGGTTTCTGAGCAAGATGCAATGATTTCTGGCTGAAAAATCTTGCCCAAAGGAGTGATCATAAGCCCCAAGTGGACAGTGAAATATGTTTGTGAGTCATGAGATGACCATATTTATGACATGTAATTGGACATGTGGTTTGGCTGTTTAAATTATTGGAAGGCAAAATGAATGGGCAATCTTGAGTGTTTACACAGAAAATTTGCAATGTTTGTCCCAGAAAAAGAGGAACAACAACAACAGAAGTGAAGAAGCTTCTTGAATGAGAAACAAAATGTCTTCAAGGAAAAACAAAGTCCACTTGCCTTTTAAAAAAGCATCTTTGGGACAAACGTGATTTGGATGTCCGAGAATCTCCATAGACAACTACAACAGTTGAAGTTAGAACATCTTGGTGTTCACCTTAAAGTTCAATGATGTAGTTCACTTCAGCTCCACACATCTTGAGGGAACTATCCTAAGTTCATATTTCATACTGTGATAACAATATCAATAGTGCATAAATGGCTTGATATCCAGTCTTTTCATTTCATGTTCTTCAGTGTTTTGTTCCATCTTCTGAACTACCAATTTCACAATCTCTGGATAAGCAATCATAGTTTCAGCCCAAATCCTAAAGGCTGATCCTAAAGGTTAATAAGAGTTGGTTGCAGATTTTTCCACTTTTAGAAAGGAAAAAAGAGAAAGGTTAAACTTGATTCTTTTTTAGAAGTGTAAAGACAGAAATTAAATACTCTATAGCTGCAGTTAGATTTGATATCTTTACCTGTTTTATGCAAGCCTGAAATTAAAGTTAGCAGGAAATGGTACCATATCTTTACTCTCCACACTCCATGGAAGCTTGATGGCACAAAAAGGGAGGCTTGTCTGTTGCCAACAATAGTGATACTATTATTTTTGGATTTCTAGTCCAAACTCCTGTCAGAAATTGTGATGTTGTTCATTAGCTTACAAGCTTTGAAAAAAAATTGATGAATTCATACATAATAAATCTTAACAGTGATTATTAATCACACTGGATCTATGTACCATGACCATATTTTCTTTGAAAAAATAAAGGACAAATCTAAAAAAGAGCAACTCTGAAAAGAGTTTCATAAGGATACAAGTGTTTATAATTTCGCTTTACAAAAGGACATTCAAGATCAAAACTAAGAATGTCTAACAAAAATGTCTAAAATCAGTGTGTACATTTAAAAAAAAGACAATCCAATTTTCATATTTTTTCACATGAATGTAAAAGTCTGTGCAATAAATGGTACTATTAATATGGTAAAAGTTAATTGATCAAAATAAAGGACACAATTGAATTCTTAAAAATAAATAAATCTAAAGGATTGTCCTTTATTATAAAGGACATGGGATTTAGAGCTTTTAGGAGAGAATGAATCATAATCTCTTGAGAAGTCAGTTTGGCTGTGAGGAGAAGTCAGGAAATCTCCTTTATAATACTTAATATCTTCTTACACTTGTGTAGTGTAACTGGTATAAGATGTGTGGATTTTTTTTATAATTTTTTTATTTATTTTCAAAACAAACATACAAATCCGCCTTTACATACTGTAGAAAGTGTATCAGTTGGTTACAAAAGGCTTTTGTGCATCTCTTCCACCACCATCAAATATAATGTATATTAATTATAATATTTTAACTCAGATATTTATTATATTACCATCATCATACCTCCACTTTTATTTGACTATAATTATTTAAACATCCTTCATCATAAAATATACCAAGATTTAATACATAACCACATGCTGGCATTTCATTTGTTTATTTATAAAATCCTCCATTAACATTATATCCTCATATCCTGTTTTAACTAAACATCCATAATATTTAATACCAAAATTTTCTAATCCTCCATATATATAATTTATTATCGTTATCCTTTCTTTATTTAACTATATCCTATTTTTATTGTTATTGTTATTAATAACCTTTATATGTAGTCCAAAAATATTTCTAACCTTCCCTTCATGAATAACATTCAATATTCATATCCAATTATTACTTATCATAACAGCTCAACATTGTATACATTACTATCATTATCAATTTTTATTTAACTATACCTATTATCACTGAGTTTAACTAAGTTTAACTAGTTTTAAATTATACTCTTCCATCTATCAACCTGTATCTCTCCAATAGCAAAACAATCTTATGTCTTCTGCCATTTGTGAATCCAGTCCTCCAAACATCTTCTTAAACAAATCTGTCTGGACTCCTCTTTGCAACTCCTTGTTTAGTATTTCTCATATGATATTGACGCCCTTCTTCTGTTTCCTTTTTCAGCTTATCTTTAATTCTCAACAGTGTTATCAAATATTTAGCAAATAGTATTTCATAGTCCATTCTTTAATGCCTTCTTCTTCTTCTTCTTCTTCTTCTTCTTCTTCTTCTTCTTCTTCTTCTTCTTCTTCTTCTTCTTCTTCTTCTTCTTCTTCTTCTTCTTCTATGTCCTGTCCTTTGAAGTAAATTTTCTCTCCATTTAGTTCCTTTTCCAATATTCCACTCTTTCCTCCCTCAGAAATGAACCAATTGCCACGAATATCAACAAGCTCAGTCTCTTTATATTCATCTTCCATTTCAATTTTTTGAATTTCAATCTTCTTATTTTGTGTTTGAAAAACATCCTTAATTTCATCACATTTCATTGCCAAATGCACCAAATAATCCACTTTTCTCTCAATTCTTTCTTCTGTCTCCAACACCCTCTCCAGAGCTAAGAGTACTTTTCGGAGAGACGCTATGTTAATACGGAGTTATATTTTTTCTTAGAAGCTCAGCAAGATTGGAACACTCACTTGCAAACTCTCTGCAAGCAAAAACAGACCTCAAAGGGACAGCTGAAAAATCTTATCAGATCTTAAGCCAAACAGCCGCACAATAAAATCTTAGAAAGTCGAAGTCAAAGCAATCCATCTGTGTCTTACAAAGAGTCATAGAGAAATGTTAAAGGGATAATCCATCCATTTGAAAAAGTTTTACTTAGAATCAATCCATGTAAATAACATTTAAAAGGTAAGATAACCACTGTCCAGAACAATTGCAAAAATCCAATTCGCCACTAAGTTCTTCTATTCTTTGATTTAAATTAGTTTTTAGATTTTATAGGCAGTTTGTTTTTTTAAAACCATAAATGTTTCTCACCAGCTAGTATCACTTTCTATTTCCATATCGTTCCGTTCCTTTCTGGCGTCGCCCTGACTTTATCAGTCTTGACAGACCGGTATTTTTATTACCGGCAGAAGACTCTTGCCTTGCTTTTCTCAGAGATTTTGCGATATCCCCGAGATCAGCAAGATGTAATCTTCCTGTTCACCATCTCTTCAGGATGATTTAGGTCTGTTGGAACCCCCCAGCAATAAAAGTGTTGACTGTGACCTCAGAGCTTTGAGATCGCATGTCGTCTCGTCATGGCATCAGCCCCTCCTCCCTCTCTCAGATGTGTGGATTTTAAGATGTGTGGACTTTGACTCCCAGAATTCCCCAGCCAACATGAGGAATGGTTGGCTAGGGAATTCTGGGAATTGAAATCCACACATCTTAAAGTTACCAACTTTGAGAAACACTATCATATACACTTTCTGTAGAAGAAACATAGAATAGGGAACTCCTAAGTTATCTACAGTTTACTGCTAACTGCTTTAGCCCCACCAACAACTCAGCCAAAAACATTATTGTACGATTAAAATTGTGCAACTGCCTTACCAGTTCCAGATTTACTTTCATTTGCTGTTAAATGTAGATGATTTGATACAAGTTGGAGCTACATGCACAGGAGGGTTGAAGCTAAATCTTTCTTCTTCTGCCACTAATTTATTATATATAATATATTAAATTAATATATAATATATGTATATAGACAGACGCACAGCCTTGGAAGGAAAATATAGCATACCAATACAGTAAATAAATACAATAAAAAATAAGCAGGATGAAGTGATGGGCTCCCTGTTCTCTCCCTCTACATTGATCCTAATGGGATTGGGATACTGGGTGCAGATATTAAAGAAGAAAGTAGAACTCATTTTATATATAATTTGCCTTTTCTATTGCTTGGGCTCAGAACTGAAACAATTCAGTTGAATAAACTTTTGTTTTCTGTTCTTATTTTCTGTCCTGTTTTCATGACCCTTAGTTTTTTCGATTCCTTTCCTGGTGTCTGATCCCCAATTGCTAACTTCACCTTCCACGATTCTATGTACAGGTTGGTAACAATTGTGGATACAGCTGAAACAACTTTCTACACTGTAACCATTTCTGTTCCACCATTCCTTAAAGGCAGTTGAGGTTCATTTATTTAGCTCTGTAATCAATTTAGTCCACTGCCCAGCATGCAAATTATGGTTGTGTAATGGCTAACGGGGATTAAGACAAATAAGCGAAAAATATAACCAAGCCAAAAATATAAGCAACACTAAGACCAGGATACATCTGAAGCCAAACAGGAACATTCTCTTAAAATATGAAAAAAGCAGGTTCAATCTAACCTACTGCTTGAGGGAAAAGGCAGTTTTCCAAGATTTTAAAGGTAAAGGTTCCCTTCGAACATATGTGCTAGTTGTCCCCAATTCTACCGATTCATCTCAGTTTCAAAACCGAAGAGCTGTGGGAATAATTGCAGAGACCTGCTCCCACAGGATGTCCCATAGAGCACACGAAACAATGAAAGCGCATGGGATGTGGAAAACAGGATAAATGACTCATAAAAGTAACTGGCCATAGCCAGCTCTGGCCGGCTAAGTGATAACATTGTATGCTAATGAGTGTAATAATAAAAGGGGGTTTCGGACTCTGTTCTGAGCTCTCATCCCGAGACATCTTGCCTGCATGTCTTATTCCTCATGAGAGACCACCACAAAGAGCCAGCACTGTCTGAAGACATCTCCATGGTCATGTGGCCAAAGGCGCACAGAATTGTTACCTTCCTACCAAAGGTGGTCCCTATTTTTCTACTTGCATTTTTTACATGCTTTTGAACTGATAGGTTGGCAGAAGCTGGGGCAATTAACGGGAGCGCAGTCTGTTACATGGCTCTAGGGATACAAACCGCTGAACTGCTGACCTTTCTGATCAACAATCTCAGCGTCTTAGCCACTGAGCCACCGTGTTCCTTCCAAGGCCTTATGGAAAGCCAAAAAAGAGAGTCCACAATTGCTTTTATATCAACCATCTGAGTAACATAGGAACAAGACATGAAAATCACAAGCCTGCCCATGGTTGTCATAGGGAACAGGTCACCAGAGTTTTTGGTAGAGGGTGGTTTAGAAACCCATCATTCAAATAAATGACAGAAATTCTCTCATGTCCACTTCCACAAATGGAAAAGAAAGAAAAGAGAAATCTTGACATGCTTCCTGTGCTGTCAGGTAAAGAGGGAAGCATATTTGGTGCCATTAAGCTAAGGTATCAGGCTAGAGAATGGGAAATTGTGAGTTCTAGTCCCACCTTACCAGTGGGTGACTTGGACCAGTCACACTCCTTTCTGCTGAAGAGAAATGGAAAGGAGGAAATCTGATCAATTTCATCTCTAGTTCCTTCACCTGGGCTTATGAAGAGAAGCTGAAGCTGGAAAGCCACCCAGCTACGGTGAGCTTACTGCATGACAGTAAAAGCTCAGGAGCATGGAGGCAGGGTGAGGCAAGCATTCCCTTTAATGGAGAAGTGGCCTTTCCCTAAGCACCACAAAGTGGTGTGGTTTTTCCCTTTGACAGCCAGCTTCAGAACAATTTATCAGTTCAGCTGGCAAAGAAAGTTGCTGTATGAGATCACAGGGGTGTAGGTTACTCTGGGATCTACTCAAAGATTCTTGCACGGAAGTGCCAAATGAAAGCTGTGACACCCTATGAGAAATTGGTTGCTAAAGTGTTGTTCTTCAGCTGAATTGGTTGATTCTGCACTTAGTTGGAATTTCTGTGGTACTCATGGGATAATAGTTCCTCATACAGCTGATGTTTTCATCAACACACAATACTTAAGGAGTTACTCTGTGGAAATTAGAAAACTATAACATATTGCATGATTTATGTATTTCTGGATATTCTCTAGCTATCCCGCTTCTAGCATTATTGTCTTTATTTTTCATTCTCAATAAACTCAGTGCAATGCCATTTTTTAATTTTGAACCTATATTTTTCATTTGTTATGATAATTGATATAGTTAGATAGACTTTCCAAATGGCAAAACTGCAGCACAGCACATTTTACAGAAACTTTAAAACTTCACAGCCACTCTCATAACAAGGATATAATGTTTGCTCCTTTGCCAGAAGACAACATATTTGATTATTTTGACATATCAGGACTGCAAACACTTTTCCAGAGAAAAGGATTTGCAGCAAAACACAGGAGGCTGCTAATAGATTAACTAACCAGTGAGTGAAAATCTTGCTTGCTTTTGGAGTTTAAATGAATTTAATTTTGGTCACGTCTTGTGAAACTATTACCTGAAAGTCTGATATCTAATTTTATAGCAGAACTGCTACATTCGGCAAGCACTCAGTGAAATTCAAAATTGTATTAGTTTCAAGACATGTTACAATGTACTAATTACTAGTTTGCTAACTTTCTACAACCATTCAGTTATTTCACTTCCAACAAGATTTTAAAAAGCTAACATTTTAGATAGGGGCATGTGGAAATCCAATCCATTTGCTGTCTGCTTTGGAAGGCAGATTTATATTCCTCTGCCTTTAAAATATTTTTTACAAAAACATGAATAAATTTGAACTGGCCTATGTTACATAGTTAGTCCAGGAAGATCTGTGAAGAAGTAGCATCTGTTAGAATAGAATAGAATTCTTTATTGGCCAAGTGTGATTGGACACACAAGAAATTTGTCTTTGGTGCATATGCTCTCAGTGTACATAAGGAGAATAAAATACATCAAGAATAAAAAGATACAACACTTAGTGATAGTCAAGGTTACTAATAAGCTATCAAATCATACCAGCAAACTAGTAAACAAATAAAACAATATAAATTGAAAGATACAAGCAACATGGTTATCATCATAAGTGGGAAAAGATAGATACTAGGAGATACTAGGAAAGAAGGAGAATGTAGTGGAAAAACACAATGACGTTTACACTATACAGAAAGAATCTGGCAATATGATCCCTCTTCCATGGGGAATCTGCCATGCATGCTGGGACAGGATACTGTTGTTCCCATCCCTACAAGGATTCAGGAGAATGAGCGGTTGAAGATGGTTCTTCCATGTGGTGTCACCATGCTTTGGGATTCCTTGCTTCAGAGTCTTTGCTTAGGAATTTCCCCAAAAGCCTCCCGCGGGCTGGGTAAGACTCTTATTTGAGCAGACAAGTGGGGTTAGATATGGTGAGCACGAACTATGTTATTTTTGTATACTGATTTGTATGTAAACTGCTAGGAGCCAGACTGAGCCTGGAAATATAAAAGGTACTGTAAATAAGACAAAGTAAAATTAAAAAAATAATGATCAAATATATATAGCCACAAATAGAAATGATTCTGGGTGGTGTACATTAGTACAAATATATCTTATATATTTTCCAAAGTACACCCAATGTTTTTTTAAGTATTTAACAACTATGGATTCACAGCAAACAATAAAACAGAATAGAATAAAATTAGGATGGGGAATATAGAGGTTAGCCTTCACATAGAAAGTCCAGGTACAGAGTAATTAATCTAAAACAGATGTTTCAATGTCAGATATATTATTAAGCAGGAGAAGTCTTGGAT
Source organism: Thamnophis elegans (assembly GCF_009769535.1). Taxonomy (NCBI): domain Eukaryota; kingdom Metazoa; phylum Chordata; class Lepidosauria; order Squamata; family Natricidae; genus Thamnophis; species Thamnophis elegans. Next base: position 31,119,074 of record NC_045545.1, on the reverse strand, counting down.
TCCCAAGAGATACATGTATAGTTTTAGCAAAAAAAATCCTGAGACACAATTCTGGTTTGGATTTGCCTGATTAACTGATAGTCATACTGTGTTATTATTATTTACATGTGTAGGAAGCAAATATGCACCATATATATTTAGCATATAGGGAGCACATCAGTACCACAGCACTTCATTTAAAGTTTTGCTCTTTTATATTTTTCTCACCAGAGTTTTTATGAACAACAGTGTTCAGTTTATTTTTGTGCTGCCAAAACTTTAAGCAAGATGCACCATGTAGCTGAAAGACAAAATGATCATCCAGTTAGTGGTGGGATAATGGAATACAGTGAAAATTTCTCAGAGTTGTATGAGTTTATCAGTGTCCAGTCTAGATGTGATGTTGGTCCTTTGGAAAGGACTCTGTGCTGAGCAGAATCAGTCCCAATCAGTTGAGAGCAGAGAGTAGATTAGTTTCCCATATATAGTTACTGTTTTGAAGTGTCTCGAGCCAACTATTTAATTACTTGAATTTCACTCCTCAGCTCAAACCATCCATCTTGTTTCCACTACAGCTGACACTGGAGCCTCTTGCAGAAACATGTTTTAAGTTAAATGAGTACAATTCAAGTTACCATTGTGTCTTCTAACAACTGAAACAGATTTCATGGCTCAAGTGGCACAAAGGAGAGGAAGCATAAAGCTCTAACAACAAAGGCTAAAGCAAATTCTAAATGTCTCTTCTTCTTACATCAATGGAACTCATCCACGGTAAGCAGATTGGAGACTGCCATCCAGGCTTTCAATCACATTTCATCATAAAACTGATTATTTACAATTATAATAGCAGTTGCAAAACAGATGAATCCCACACTTCTGTTTTCTGGAAACTTCACCACTTCCCCCTGTCTGATACCACAAATGAGGATAATTGTATGTTTCCTCTGTTGAATACCAGTGCGGGAAATACAAGCGCGGGAATAAGGACTCCCTTCTGATTGGGCGGAGCCGGTTCAATCCTCGCCCCGATTGGTCGAGCTACTCGACGCCCGTTGGTTCCTCGTTCAAACCCGGAAGTATAAATGTTTGGCGCGAACCACGCCAGGATGAATCGTAGTCACTCTGCTTTTAATAAAGGTTGCTGTTTTACATACCCGTTGTCGCGTCCGTTCCCTTCGCTCCAAGATGCAAAACTGGCGACGAAGGTGGGATACTGATTCCCGCGACCATGGAGAAGAACGAGCCAGCTGCCACCGCGTTTGAACAAGCACGAACGCTATCCTCAGGCTGAGAACTCCGGCAGCGAACGCAAATTTTTCTCCGCCCTCTTCCTCCCCCTCTCTGGCTCCACACCACGATGGCAACAGCGCTTCCCCCTTTCGCGCCATTCGGATCCGCCGGAGAGTCATGGGACGGCTTCATGGAGCGTTTCGAGTGCTACTTAATCGCATCGAAGAACCAGGCACAGACCGACGAGGAGAAATGCAGCTTCTTCTTGTCCTGCTGTGAGCCTTCCATGTTCGCCTCTGCGAGAGCTCTGGCCGCCCCGAGGCCAGCCTACAAACTTGGGTGGGACGAGCTGATGTCCAGGCTGAGGAACCACTACGCACCTTCACCCTCTCTGATCGCACGCCGCTTCACCTTCCGCCGCCGAGTGCAGAAGCCCAACGAATCCATCAGCCAGTTTCTAGAGGCTTTGCGCACAGTGGCCGCCCAGTGCGATTTTGCAGACCTGGAGGAGAACCTCGTGGAGCAGTTTGTATGCGGGGTCCGCGATGTGCATTTGCGCAGCCGCATGCTCCGGAACCACAAAATCACTCTGGTGCAAGCTGTGGAGACCGCGCGAGCAGCGGAGCTCTCCGAACAATCCACGGCCGACATCGAACGCCTCCAGCTGAAACCCCCCGCGCAAACCGCCGCGGGGCCTTCCATCCAGACGAACCTCGTCGACGACCTCTCTCCTGCTGAAGACGAGGAGGAGGAAACCGTCGGACAAATGAGGACGCAGCCGAAGCGGAGGCCACACCAGCAACCACCAACGCCCGCTCAGCCAGTCTCAAACGCACCTTGCCGCGGATGCGGCGGCCGCCACAGCCGCGCATCCTGCCCGTTCCGTTCCGCCGTCTGCCACCGCTGCCGAGGAGAAGGACACCTCGCCAGGGTCTGCCGGGCTCTCGTGCCAGCCCCATCGTTCTTGCAGCCCAGCGACCAGCGCCAGGCACCGCAACGCCGCCAACAGCCACGTCCTGCAAGGCGAGCTGAGGACTGCCACTCAACCTATCAGCCCTCCAGCGCCGACTGCGTGGTCTACCAGGCTTCCCACGTTCCCGCCGGCAATCACAAAATCAGCACCGCCGTCCGACTCGAAGGTCAGCTTTGCCGAATGGAGGTGGACTCCGGGTCTTCCCGTTCTCTACTATCTTGGGCCCTGTTTTCACGCCTCTGTCCCGGGGTTTCCCAGAGCAAATTGCGCCCCGTCGGGGTCTCCCTCCTAGACTACCAGGGAAATGGGATTCCCACGGCAGGAATATTCCACATCCGGGTGGAATATGGAGACTTTAAGGGGAAACTCCCAGTTCTAATCGTCAGGAACGATCTGCCCGCTCTCCTTGGGTTGGATTGGTTCCCCGCCTTGGGCCTCACCATAGAGGGGGTGCATAGGGTAGTCCCCCTTGCCGTAGATAGCGTTCTAGGTGAGTTCGCAGATGTGTTCGATGGGGAATTGGGCTGTTATAAGGGCACCCCCATTTCCCTCTGCCTCGACCCCCAGGTCGCTCCTATTAGGCTGAAGGCACGCAGGGTTCCCTTCGCATTGAGAGCAAAGGTGGACGCTGAGCTTGATAAGCTTATAGAGCAAGGGGTAATCGAGCCCGTAGATCACGCCCGTTGGGAAACCCCCATAGTCATCCCGGTCAAACCCGACGGATCGGTGAGAATATGTGCCGACTATAAGTCGACCATTAATTTGGCCCTGCAGGCTAACCCATATCCGGTCCCCGTAGTGCAACACCTACTCCACTCCTTAGGGCAAGGCCGCATTTTCGCAAAGCTAGATATGGCACAGGCCTACCAGCAGCTTCCCGTAGACGACGACGCGGCTACAGCCCAGACCATCGTCACTCACCGCGGGGCTTTCCGTTGCCGCCGCCTCCAATTCGGCGTTTCGGTGGCCCCGGGGATTTTTCAGAGCCTCATGGAGCGTTTGCTCCACGGGCTCCCAGGCGTCGTTCCCTACTTCGACGACGTCCTGGTCGCAGCCCCCAACCACTCGGAACTTTTAAAAATACTGCGGGAGGTTCTCACACGTTTTAGGGAGGCAGGATTGAAACTAAAGCGCAGCAAATGCGAAATTGCCGTTCCTAAAGTAGAATTCTTAGGGTTCCTCATTGATGCCCAAGGCATCCACCCCACTCCTTCCAAAATTGCCGCCATCAAAAACGCACCTACACCCACCTCTAGGGCGGAATTGCAGGCGTTCCTGGGGCTTTTAAACTTCTATGCCCCCTTTATACCCCATAAGGCGTCGCTAGCCGAGCCGCTACACCGACTGCTTGACCGGTCAGCGGCCTGGAAATGGGGTAGCCGTGAAGCGCACGCGTTCGCGGCTATAAAAGACATTTTGATCTCGTCGGCAGTCCTAATCCAATATAGCGATAGGATGCCCCTAGTTCTGACTTGCGACGCCTCTCCCTATGGCATAGGGGCGGTCCTGAGCCATGTCCTTCCGAACGGCTCAGAGGCCCCCATAGCTTTCTATTCCCGGACACTCTCCTCTACGGAGCGGAACTACAGCCAAATCGATAAAGAAGCCCTGGCTGCAGTGTCCGGCATTAAGCGTTTCCATGACTACCTCTATGGTAGGAATTTCACCCTTATCACGGATCATAAGCCGCTCCTGGGATTACTGGCAGGCGACAAGCCAACCCCCTCCATCTTGTCTCCCCGCATGACACGCTGGACGGAGTTTTTAACGGCGTATTCGTATACGCTGTTATACCGTCTGGGTAAGCAGCTAGGGCACGCAGACGCCCTGAGCCGTTGCCCTTTGCCAGAGACGGACACAGCCCATGTGCCCGCTCTCTCTATTTTGTCCATCGCCGAATCCGACCTCCCCGTCTCTGCCGCGGACGTCGCAGCTTGTACAAAGGCTGATCCCGTCCTATCCCAAGTAGCTTCATGGGTTTTGAGGGGGTGGCCCACGGAAAAGGTAGCGGAAGGATTCCGACCATTTAAAGCACGACAAGCCGAACTTGCCCTTCACGGGGGTTGTCTTGTCTGGGGGGATAGGGTAGTGATCCCCACAGCCTTGCGGGCACGAATCTTGCCTGCACTTCATAAAAACCACCCTGGCATAGCGCGAATGAAAGCCTTAGCCCGTAGCTACGTGTGGTGGCCATTGCTAGATTCGGAAATTGCAGACTACGTAGGCCGTTGCAGGATCTGCCAAAACTCTAGGCCGAATCCCCCCACAGCCGCCCCTCGTGAGTGGGAAATCCCTAGAGGCCCATGGTCCCGTTTACACATTGACTTTGCCGGCCCCTTCCACGGCCGAAATTTTATGATAGTAGTCGATGCTTACTCCAAGTGGGTGGAGCTGGTAATCATGACCTCCACCACAGCAGAGAGTACAGTGAGGGCCCTTCGTAAGATGTTCGCCACCCATGGGTTACCGGATGTGATAGTCTCAGATAATGGGCCCCAGTTTACCTCCACCACGTTCCAAGAATTCCTGGTCGAACAAGGAATCAGACACGCAGCCACAGCCCCTTATCACCCAGCTAGTAACGGCCGGGCGGAGCGCGCAGTTCGCTCAGCCAAGGAAGCTTTGGGCCGCATGGACCAGGGCGACTGGCAAGAAAGAGTGGCGGCATACCTCTTGAGCCAGCACTCCATACCCTGCCCAACGACTAATAAAAGTCCCGCGGAGCTCTTGATGGGTAGAAGATTGCGAACCCCCCTAGACAGGCTCCATCCACTTTATGCAGGGGATCTACCGAGCAACCTGGGGGCCCTCCCTTCCCATGCGTTTAAGTTAGGGGATCCTGTATGGGCCCGCTCCTTTTCTGGGGACCCACGGTGGGTTCCCGCAACCATCACAGCTCTGACTGGCCCCTGTTCCTTTAGGGTCGGCCTGGCCGACGGAACACAATGGAGGCGCCACGTGGACCAGTTAAGGCGACGCCTCCCCGCGGAAACAGACGGCCCGAGCCCCTCAGACACCCACTCTCAGCAGGAGCCACCTTTGATGACCTTCCCCCCATTGGACTGTTTCCACCCGGGGAACAGGGGGCAAGCCGATACGAACTTTTCGGACAGACGTGCCTCACTCGGCCACCCCCTTCCCCTAAGTCCTTATCGAAACTCTGAACCTACACCCCAACCAGACTGCACGGGGCCACTGTCGGACACTCCTGCTGCCGCGGAGACGCCACCCCGGACAAATGGACATCGGGCACGGGACCCGGGGCCAGCGCCATCTCACGGGGCCGCGTCGCAGATTCACCGCCCTGCCACGGACACACCTCCGCCGGCGTTTCCTCCCCCGACGACAACCGCCGGGGAGCCACGAAGGTCGGGACGAGAACGTCACCGTCCCGCCTACTTACAAGACTATGTTTGCCCTTCCTAGGGAACTCTTTGACTAGGGGGGGAGGGGTGTTGAATACCAGTGCGGGAAATACAAGCGCGGGAATAAGGACTCCCTTCTGATTGGGCGGAGCCGGTTCAATCCTCGCCCCGATTGGTCGAGCTACTTGACGCCCGTTGGTTCCTCGTTCAAACCCGGAAGTATAAATGTTTGGCGCGAACCACGCCAGGATGAATCGTAGTCACTCTGCTTTTAATAAAGGTTGCTGTTTTACATACCCGTTGTCGCGTCCGTTCCCTTCGCTCCAAGATGCAAAATCCTCCACAAATAACTCAAATATGGGAGAAAGAGAGAGAGGGAGGGAGGGAGGGAGGGAAGGACAGAGGGAGAGGGAGATGGAGGGAATGCTTGGATAAGACACTTCTTTTAAAACATGTTAATCTTATCCTTATGAGATAATAAGGATGAAAATATTATTTTTCTCCTCAGATGAACATTAAATCTACTTCCATTATGTTTCAAAACTATCTTGAGGAAAGAGCAAAAGAGAAGGAACCAGATGATTGCTCAAAGTCTGGGAGAAAGTCTTTCTTTCATATTTCACCATATCAATTTTGGATGGTGACAAACCTCTTATGATGATGTTAAAACTGTAATGGGTTGAAGAAGGAGAATAGACTTGTTCTGATTATCTGAAATGAAGAAGTTTCTCCAATGGGGATTTAATTTCTTTTAAGTCTCTAAATGAAATCTTGACTCAGAGTGATTCCAGTTCCAGTGCCATTATTTTCATCTATATTAAATTTATTTAATCAACATATTAATGTATTCACTTATCAATATAACACAATTCTTTAGTAGAATTCTTTCCACATAATTCTGTGTTGTTATTTCCTCCTCTTCATTAATTTATTTTCTGATTTATAATTTAAATTTCTATGGGCATCTTCCTGTCATATATTCTGGGCAAGGATTAAAAAAGAGTCAGTACATTAAAACACAAAGAAAAATGGTCATGCCATCAGAAAAACTGCAACCATAGTAATAGATAATTGTACCCTCCACATCCTAGCTCAAAACCTTGAGAGAAATCTGTTTTTTAAAGCTGTTCCTGGTCAGGGCTGCCTGAAACTTGTGGGGAATGCTGTCCTACAAGTTGGCATTGCTTTATAAATGGGACACAAAGCATGGTTACCCTGGTGGATCTTATAGGATGGGCAAAAAGAGTTTGAGAAAGATGGTCCTTCAGGATTCAATTCAAATTTCAATTCAATTTATTAGATTTATAGGCCGCCCAATCCCGGAGGGACTCCTCCCTCTTGGCCCAGCCAGGTTTCAGTTATACATGCCAGGTCTGCCCCCTCATCTAATATTAAGTCCCGGATGAGGGGAGCCTTATTTATTTTTTATTTATTTATTAGACTTATATACCGCTTCATAGGGCTTTCAGCCCTCTCTAAGCGGTTTACAAATTTTTTAGCAAATTGAGTCAGCAACTTGCCCCCACAGTCTGGGTCCTCATTCAGCCTTATTCACAACAGACCTGGCATTTAGCCAGAAGATAACAGCATTCCATGCACTTTTGGCGTTTAGTCTTGCCAGCCGCATGACCATGGAGACGTCTTCGGACAGCGCTGGCACTTTGCTTTGAAAAGGAGATGAGCACCTCCTCCTAGAGTCAGGAACGGTTAGCACATATGTGCAAGGGGGGCCTTTACCTCTATGCCACTAAAGATGAAATGTTCTCACAGTCAAGTGAACTCATGGCCATCTGGTCTTGCTAGGGTAAGCTTGTACCTTCACATTCATACCCCAATTGACTCCAGGCATTGGGAAAAGGGCGTTGACACTCAGCCAGGAGTCAAGATCAGAGATGGGTTGCTGCCGGTTCGGCCTGGAATGGCCAAACTCGTAGTAGCAGCAGTGGGAGGTTCCGCCCACCTGTCTGGACCATCACAGGACCACACGAGCATGCGTGGGAGTGCGGCCGAACCAGTAGTAAAGAAATTGGCAGCCCACCTCTGGTCAAGATATACTGTATATGCCAAAGATGACTTGGTTCAGTGGCTTCATGTAGATGTTAAATTAGTAGGTAAAAGCATTGATTCTTGTGGCACTCTGCTAACAAGTGACTTTGGACTTGACTTCTCACATCCTCTTAACATTGACGGGATTAAGCTCTGGAGAAGCACCACTGCAATGCTATGCCTTTCACTCTCAGTCCATTCAGCTGGTATGGAAAGATCCATCTATTGAATGGCATATGAGAGATCAAGAAGAACTGTGACCATCCCCATCCTAATTTTGCCAAGTGCAATCAGTGCTATTTGGTACTGTATTTAGAGCAGAAGACTGAATACAGTACTGAATAGAGTCTTCTGCTCTAAATAGACTGAATGAAAAGAGTCCAGATAATCTGCTGCTTCCTTTTGAAGTTGCAATCAGAGAGTGGTCTAACCATGAAAATTTTCTGATGGTCAAGTCTTCCACATTACATCACAACTGACATTCAATGTGTTAAAGCACATAAAATATTGGAGTGATGCCATTTGGCCTTGTAAAGTTCTCCCTATTAATAATAATATTTCATTAGTAGTCTAATTAGAATTTTAATTCATGATGGAATAAAATGAAACCATTGTGTGCCGTTCGTTGAAGTTTCCTTCACAAATTGGAAATGCCTGGAATAATCCATACAAGTGACAGACTTGAACTCTCCTCTTCTAAGCATGTGTATGAATTCACAGGTGTTAAATTAAAAAGAGAAAGGGTCTCCTGTTGAACCCATTGAAAAAATACAGCAAAAACATACTGAAATTTGACAGGGCAAACATGAAACATAAGACTAAAACAAAATTTGAACAAAGCTTTTTTTCATGATCTATAGCAAGGCTAATAGATTTACTCATACAGAAATGTCACACAAATTACTTTTAATTTACTAAATAGACTGGCTTGCCTTTTTCTATTAAAAAGTGATGAATGTTTGAAGTGCAGAAATGCCCTCCAATTAGCAGTGCATATATTCATAAATATGTAATTTATTAAAATTGTTTTCTGTTTCTTTGCACAGAAAAGCACTGTGCAAACGAAAGTATAAAAGAGGATACCAGTAATGATGTGACTTTAACAATATTGGTGTGATTGTTCTAGATAGAGTGATAAGTCTATCATGTTCAAAATGTTTCATTTAAAATGTAGAAAACTTGTGTTATTTTTATTGCCAAACAAATGGAAAAATGAGTCAATAAAGATAACAGCCTCTGAATAGTTAGGTTTCTTCATCTTTAGAGATGCCCAAGCACTGAACACAGAATGCTACCTTCAATTGGACGACCATAGCCAAATTTGACAGTCTTCAAATTAACAGCAAGTGTAATTTCCAGGATTTATTTCATTCAACAACCACACTGGCAGGAATTTTAGGATTTGCAAGTCTAGGCTATCTAAAATGCAGCAGCCCAGAGACCTGAGTATTACAGGTAGTCCTTGACTTATAACCACAATTTGGATCAGATTTCCGGTTTAAATCAAGACACGCATGTGATTGGACCTGATTTTCCGAATTATTTATGGTGGTCATTAAGTGAATCACTGGAGTCATTAAGCAAATGCCGCAGTGATTAGTGTCAATCCATTCTTGCAAATGGCCATGGGACCATGGAAAACAGCATCCAAATGTGGTCATAATTGTGGGGATGTGTATATGGCATGACATATTATGATAGCCAGAAGTGCTTTATGGCCTATAAGCAATAGCTTATATACTGCTTCACAGTGCTTTACAGCTCTCTCTATGTCAGCATGTTGCCCCCAACAATCAGGAGCCTCATTTTACCAACTTCAGAAGAATGGAAGTTTGAGTCAACCTTGAGCCACTCAGAATCAAACTCCTGGAGTGAGCACTGAGTTAGCCTGTAGTACATCACCACGCCACCACTGTTCTAATTAATAAATAAGGCGCACATTCCACGTCCATTGCAATTTAAAATGGTCATTAAGCAGCCAGTCATAACTCAAGGATTACCTGGATTACGCTTGCTGTCGGGCTTTTGGTAACAGTCTACACTAAGGTTACCTGGGTACTATGCTTGCAGTAGCAAAATTCTCTGTTGCTGCAATGTCCACAAGAAAAAAATTGGTTACAGAATTATAGCTGTCAACTTGTGCCAATTTTTTGAAGATATCTCTAACAATTTTTGGAAAATTATATTTGCTCACATATTTATTGGTTCTCCACTCACATAAACTAGGGAGTGACCCTAACAGTTTGAGAACATGTATTTTCTTAATAGAGATGTTATTATCCACTATTAATGTCAGTTTACAATATTATTGGTCTATGACCATAATAAAGTTCTGCTCTATTCTATTCTATTCTATTCTATTCTATTCTATTCTATTCTATTCTATTCTATTCTACACTAGAAGCAGTTAATTTTAAGAACGGATCTCCTAGAGCTCTGAATGCTAAAATGTATTAAGATGAAGCTTAAATAAAAGCACAATAATTCTTGTGAGTACTTTCAAATGAAAAAAAAAGCCCCTATCTTTAAGCAAGTGGTGGGGGAAGTCTTGGTCTTTTTTATCATTCTCTTCTGCATCTGTTGATGGTTTTGGAAGTGGCTACTAGGGTTCTTATCAGTCTCTCTTGCTAGCTGAGACAGCATTCTTCTTTTAACCATGTCTGGTCTTTGACAAAAATTATTTTCAGCATCTTGCCTGACTTTCATTACCTGAAAATTAAACTTCAAAGCACACTGTTAATTCTACCATCACCATTTAGGCACCCCATCCTGCACTTTAGAAATCATAGCCTTGAATAAAACCCTCAGGAATGAATGAAGAGGTAAGAGGTAAAATTTATTTCATTTACATTAAGACAATGTTTTGAGGAAATTGATAGCCACCTAAATCTTCGGTCATTTAAATTATTAAAAACAATCACCTTAATTTTGATCAACTAAAATGTATTAATTCATTTAGGTTTGTAAAAAAGATGGATTATTAATTGCTGCCATTTTTTTTGAACTAATTTTCCTATTGTTCAATTCAATGTTCTGGGCTACATTTTCAAATTTCTGTTTCCAGTTCTTGCATTAAATGGTTATCAAATAGGCAATCAAATAGAAACTAGAGCTGTGATGGCAAACCTATGGCATCTTCTCTGCGGGCATGCGAGCCATTGCCCGCAGAGCACTGCGCACTCCACTGTGCATTCATGCATGCCTCCCACATTTCTGGGTCTCTGTCGTGCATGTGCAGAGGTGGAGCACATGCGGAAGATGCATGTGCATGTGTAGGGGTGGGTGGGGGTGCCTGCACATGTGCAGGGGGTGGGGGAGTGCGTGGGCCCCATTTTTGGTTCCAGGAGGCTGCAGGGAAGCCTGCTAAACCCAAGATGGGGCAGGGGGGTTGTGTGTGCAAGAATGGGTGTGGGGTAGGGGGGAGCACGGGAGTCACACATGCATGCACAGGGGGGCATGGGCATGGATAACATGTGTACATTGCATTATGGGGGTGGGCACACGTGCACTCACTTCCGGCATCACTAGACTACAAGATTTCACAAAGCTTGCTTCATCAGGTATCATTCTGTTGATGAATTACATATTGATTTGAAAGAAGCCAAGGAGGGCTTATTTCATGTTTTGAAAGTGCAATTCCTTCTAAATGACAGTAACTTTGTCTCCTCCGTGATTTCCCTTTGTGATGTGAAATATTTATATTATTTACATCAGTACAGTGTTTTTGAGGATTCAGGTTGATCTCACAATTTGAATATACTTACTACAGTAAAATCAGCTATCATCTCTTGTTACCAAGAAAGTAGTTATATGGCTGTCTGCGATTTTGTTAACATGTTACTGGAAAGCTAATTCATTCTATATATTTGTAATTAAAGGTGCTGGTTTGTTTTAAAAAATACCTATAACATTAAATTGGTCTCACTTCAGAAGACATGATTTAGTTCTCTGCAAATTAATTGAGGTATATACTAAACTGTTTAATTGTGACTGAACAGTGGAACAGTGTAAGATACAGGCCAGTTTAAGTATGAATTTAGTTAATATATATACATATATTATATTAACGCCTATGTAATTAAGTAATGAAACTTAAGCATATGAAAATGGCAAATATACATGGATTGTTTTTAAGTGTATCTTATAGTAAGCATTTTGACAGAACGAACCCTTTTTCCCCCTGGATGTTACTCACCCCCACATCCCAAATGTCCAGAATCTTGAGCTACTTATGAAGGTTTTGTATGGGCAATGTTTGATATGATCAAGTGGATGGATGGATTTGTGCAGTACACTACCTCGGAATACTGTTCGATGCTCTCCACATTTGAGAGAAAAGGATATTGTCAGGTGCGACTTCATTTAATAATCAGGAAAGAAATCACTCTGACATTTGGCCCTCCTCCAAAAAAGGGCGGTCAGACCTGCAGAAATGAAAAGAACACAAACAAACCAACAGACAACAATACACGAAAGAAAGAAAGGGGAAGGGAGAAAAAAAAATAGGAGATTGTCCAAGAATCAGGGCTTGTCAGGATAGGTAGAGTAGAACTTGCAGAGCAGATGAGGGGATCGAACATGGGACCCATCAACACATTCAGCGTGAGATGGGGGAAAATGCTTCCAAGCTACCAAGTACTGGACACAGTTCCGTCGCTTACAAGAGTCCAAAATCTCACGGATCTCAAAATGTTGCTCTCCCTCTATCAAAAGCAGGGCAGGTGGAGGAGGAAGAGGTGTTCTCAGAGAAGAAGTAATGTGAGGTTTCAGGAGATTAACATGAAAAACAGGGTAAACCCGGTTAAGATGCTTAGGTAACTGGAGACGGACGGAGACAGGGTTGATGATCTTGACAATTGGAAACGGGCCAACATACTTGGGGCCCAACTTCTTTGATTTCTGCGTTGTTTGAAGAAACTTAGTGGATAAATAAACTTGATCACCAACTTTGTACTCATGGGGTTTAGTCCGTTTCTTATCAGCTTGTTTCTTATGAGCGCGATGCGCAGCATCCAGTCTGGAAAGCCAAAGGCCAGACATCCCGAAGGCGATCACTCCACTCGGATAGCGAAGACAGTTGCGGCTGCTCGCGAGGAATCTCAGGAATGGGCACAAAATCTTGGCCATACCACGCGAAAAGCGGTAAAGCCAGTACTGCTGTGCATGGAATTGTTGTAAGCCACCTCAGTGTGAGGCAACAATTCCACCCAATCATCCTGTTGGTAGTTGATGAAACAACGTAAATATTGCTCCAGCACCTAGCAGTTCAAAAGCATGTAAAAATGCAAGTAGAAAAATAGGAACTGCCATTCATCCATGTGTTGCTGGAACCAGTCATCCCCAGTAAGGGCCTTTTTTAGGTTAGAGAGAAAGTCGTCAGTGACCTCCAATTTAGAAGTTGTTTGACTTCTAGTGACAACAGGAGCAGCCAGGCTTTTTGTGGGAATGACAGGCTGGACAACACTGAGCTTTGAACAGTTGTACTGAGGGAGTCTGGACAAAGCATCAGCCATAAAATTTTTCCTTCCTGGAATGTATTTCAAGGTAAAATTGAATCTATTGAAATGCTGAGCCCAGCGCATCTGCTTAGGTGAAAGTTTTCTGGGGGTTCTCAATGCCTTGAAGTTTTTATGGTCAGTCGACACCTCGAAAGGGTGCTTGGCGCCCTCCAGAAAATGGCACCACATTGATAAAGCCCAGCGAACAGCAAAAGCCTCTTTCTCCCAAATGGCCCAACGTCTCTCTGTGTCGGTCAGTTTGTGAAAGGTGTATGTGCAGGGTTGCAATTTACCTTGGCTATTAGCTTGAAGTAGTACAGTTCCCATTGCCACATCACTGGCGTCAGCCTGAAACACAAAATGTGCATCCATGTCTGGGTGTTTGAGGACCGGTTCCTCCGCGAAGAGGCGTTTCAACTTCTCAAAAGCAGCTTGACAGTCCATAGTCCAGTCCAACGGTTTGCTAGGTTTAGGCTTGGCCCCGCCTTTTGACTTAAGGAGGTTAGTTATAGGGAGAGCTATCTTAGTGAAGGAGGGAATAAATTGATGATAGAAGCTAGCAAAACCCAAAAATCTCTGTAATTGCTTACGTGTACGTGGGGCCTCCCACTCGGTGATAGCTTTGATGTTAGCGGGGTCCATTTCACTCCCCTTGTGGGAGATTCGATAGCCCAGGTAATCAACCTTCTCCTGATGAAATTCGCACTTGGACAATTTGGCGTACAGTTCCGCCGCTCGGAGTTTTTTCAGAACTGTGCGAACAAGCTTCACGTGTTCTTCACGTGTTTCCGTGTAAATAAGGATATCGTCTAAATAGACCATTACGCCTTTGTAAAGATGGTCATGTAAACCTCATTAATCAGTTGCATGAAGACTGCTGGCACCCCCTGGAGGCCAAAAGGCATTACTCGAAATTGGAAGTAACCAAGGGGGCAGTTGAAAGCAGTTTTCCATTCGTCCCACTCCTTAATTCTGACCCTATAGTATGCTTCCCTTAGGTCCAATTTAGTGAAAATCCAGCCCTTCCCTATTTGGGCCAGCATGTCCTTCATCAGTGGTAAGGGGTACAGGTTCTGAGCAGAGATGCAGTTCAGGTTTTTGAAGTTCACACATAATCTGAAGGAGCCAACTTTTTTTTCTCTGAACAATACTGGAGCTGCTACCTTGGGCCTTGCTGGTTCAATGAAGCCCCTTTCCAAGTTTTTATCAATGAATTTCCTCATTTCCTCCATCTCTCTAGGGGTCATTGAATATATTTGGGGCTTTAGAAGCTTTACTCCAGGTAAAATATCAATGGTGCAATCTGTGGGTCTGTGAGGGTGTAATTTATCAGAAGATTTTTCACTAAATACATCCTTGAGGTCCCAATATTCCCTTGGTATTCTTTCCTCCCCCTCAATCTTCTCCTGCCCCCTGGCTGCCAGTGTGGGGGTAGTAGTATCAGAGGTTGGAGCTTCAACTTTCCCTTCAGGGGGTGTGGATGTCCGAATCCACAACCACCCCTCCCTCCAGTTTATGCGTGGGTTCCATCTACGGAGCCAGGGGAGTCCCAAAATAAGGGGCTGGTCCATGCCAGACGCCACAATAAAAGTTATCATTGCTTGGTGGGTACCCATCCACATCTCGATGGGTTCAGTGGAAAAATGAGCAGGACCGCCTCCCGCAATAGAGCCATCTATTTGGCAAAAAGCAATAGGGATTTTTAAAGTCTTTAGTTTCAAACCTAGCATCTCCACCATTTCAGGGCTTATCATGCAACGGGAACACCCAGAATCTAATAGGGCCATAAGGTTTTCTTTTGCCCCAGAAGAGGGCACTCTAAGCTTGACTGGAATAAGCATGGGGCCAGAGCGGGAACTTACCCAGTGATGAGAATCCTCATCATCTGTGTTGTCAGATGAGCTGGGGCTTTCGTCTCCCCACTCCTCTGGCTCGAAGCTTCGAGGAACATTTTCTGCAGCGAAGGCGGCCTCCTTCCTCTTGCCTGGAGCCTTCTCAGGTTTCCTCTCCCTCCTGGAGGGTGGAGTGGGGTGGGTCAGCTTGACTCGGCAATTCACAGCACGATGCCCCTCCTTTCCACAGTGGAAACAAGCGGAAGGCTTGGGTTTGCCTGCAAAACCTCCCCTGCCCCCACTTCTTGGGCAGGGGGTTTTAGGGCGTGGTGGTGGGGATTTCTCAACTTCTCCCTCTTCCATGCAACGAAGCCTGATTAAATCTAACTCAATGTCTGCAGCGTTCTCATACCAAGGTTCCAAACGACGGGGAAGGCATCTGTTTATGCATTGCTGGTAAACATCTTTATCCAAGCCATCAGCGAATCGATCCAGCAAGGCCTCTTCTGACCACCCCCTCATATAGGCCGACAACTCCTGGAATTCTTGCACATATTCAGACACAGTTTTCTTTCCCTGTCTAAGGGCCATAAATTTCAGCCTAGCGCGATGTTTGGTCAAAGGGTCATCAAACCTTCTCCTCATGGCTGCATAAATTCATCAAAATTCCTCAGGAGAGTGGAGTTACTATTATGCAATCAGACCATCCAGTCGGCTGCTTTCTTCTCCAAAGCCATCAACACCATTCTCACTTTAGATTCATCTGTGACTAAATCAGCCCCATATATTTCCATATAATTCCAGACCTGGATAATAAACAACCTGAGACCTCTGGGTTCTCCATCATATTTTACGCTTAAAGGTGGGACCTTAGCCATCAGGCATCGCCTGCCCACCCCTGCTCTCGGAATGTCTCTAGTCGCAGAGGGGGAGGTTGGTGCTGGGTTTTCTTGCGCACATCCCCCTTAAGCTATGCAGTGGGTACCTTTTCTCCAGTTCCTCTGCTGGTTCCCTTTCCACAGCTCCCTCTCGACTTCGGCGTTCACTCCATGCCTCTTCGAGGAGCCTCATGGCGTGGGAGATTTTGTAGTCTTCCTCTCCAGAGCCACTCCAGTCAGCAGCTGGTTTTTTCTTTGGCCTCCTTCTCGTGACTCCAGTTTGTAATTCCTCAGGTTCCTCTTCCTGTCCCACACCTCAAGTCCATCTGGGACGTACAGCAGGTTCTTCCACTCTCAGGTCGGCTAGCATTTCTGATAGAGGTGGTGCTGCCGTTGCCCCCATGTCTTCCTCCTGGTCACTTTCATGCAAAGACATTTTATTTTCTTTCTATGAGGGCACCCCACTCAGTAGTTGTTTGCTCCGGGTTGGGTGCGAGGTGAGATTCAGCTTATTGTCAGGTGCGACTTCATTTAATAATCAGGAAAGAAACCACTCAACTCCATTTGTTTGAAATTAAATGTACTTTTACTAATTACAAATGAAAAGTAGTGAAGCTAAGCTGAATCTGGTTAATTAGGCGCGAAAGCAAAGAATACCATGTATGATTCAATCCCCTCCCCTTGGCACCCCAGTCCATAGTCCAATTATAATTCACCCAACTGTCAGGTGGGAGATATGTTCAAAAAACATCACCAGGATCGCCATATTCTATTTTATTTTTCATCAATTCAATAATGATAGTCAATGAGCAACATGGTGGCTTAGAGGTGGACCTTTCGCCCTACAATCAGGAAGCTGTGAGTCAAGGGTGGGTTCCGGCAGTCACTACTGCCTGTTTGCTCATGAGTGTGCCCCACATATGCTTAATGTGCATCGCACACGCATGCGCAGTACAATTAAAATTGCTCTGTGCATGCACAGAAGCAATAAACAAGATGGTGGTGCCTATGGCAGTCCTCGGTCTCTGCCGGTTCCAGCGACCCAGACTGCCAAACCACTACCAGTTCTGCTGAACCAATCCAAACTGGTAGGAACCCACCACTGCTGTGAGTTCTATCCTAAGTAGTGGCAGATATTTCTCTCTCTGGGTGCTATGAGCTGCTATGAGCTCTGCAGAGGCATCAGGAAAATGTCTGCTATGAGCTCTGCAGAGGCATCAGGAAGGGCATCTGGCTAGTCACCCTAACTCCACCCAATGCAAGGGATTACAGGATCATTAAAAGAAAAAAAACACCCAATAATCAATGAATGGGGTGTCCAGCTTCTGATGCCCAGACTATTCCGGGCAATAGGACTATATATACAAGACTCTTGGTTTTGCCTCAGATATATGACATGGGCAGAGAACAGTGTTACTCTCGAGGAGCAACCGGAAGATGTAAGGAGAACCATAGATGACACCACCCTTTTGTTGATAATTCTTTTCTATGTTTCCAAGTAAAAAGGATGAGGGTGGGTTTTTTTGGGGGGGTAAACTGATTGTTTCATATCCCCTCTCAAACTCTGAGCTGTTTAAAATGCCTCAAAGAAGGTTTTGCAGATGCTTGTGAAACTGTATATGTTTTCTTTTCCCTTCAGTGCTCTGCTCGGTAGCCTGATGATCGATCTTCTTGACAGGTCATTTGACTTCTACTTTATCCTTTTTGAAAGGTTGTCACTTGAATTGAAGTTAGTCCTGGCATGATATATCCCCTGAGCCTGCAGTCCCCAAGCCATTTGCTAGAGATTGTGCACCCCTGAAATGGACTGAACTTCCTTGGAATAACTATATCCATAGGATTCTCCAGCTGTGAAAGAGGGCCGTAAATGAAACCAGCTCTATGCAATCCAGCCTCAGCCTTGCATAGGGGATAATAACATCAACCTATATTTACCCCGAAGGAAGATGGCACCGAATTTAAAATGAACTATCTCTTACCATAGAACATTATTCTGCTTCTTTTATTGTATTTTAAGATATTTTTCTTATTTTAATTATAAACTATGGGAAAGTAACACTAATCTTTTTTTAAAGATAAATACAACACCTCCCTAAATTGTTGGAAAAGGAGCTGAAGTTACTTGAAAACCTTTAGTATATATAGGGCCGTGCAGTCGGGGGAGGCAGGGCCTCACCACTGTCATCATGAAAAGAAAAAAAATGTAAAAGGAAAAAGGCTGAGCTAGTTGCTGCCAGAGTCACCGTGGATGACTCTGCTCAGTGCTTAATTGTTTAAAAAAGCCTCTAAAAATGCCCTCTACAGGAGGAGGCAGGAGAACCACGTGCCTCATCTAGTCTGACTTTATGATCACTCAAGCAGAGTTAAGCAAGGGTTAAAAGCCGAAAAATTCCTGACGTACATGAGGCATGTCTCCTGCCTCCTCCAGTAGAGGGCATTTTTAGAGGCTTTTTTAAACAATTAAGCAGAGTCATCCACACGGTGACTCTGGCAGCAACTAGCCCAACCTGACCTCAGCTCTTGCCTATTTCCTTTTACATTTTTTTTCTTTTCATGATGGCAGGCAAGAGCAGAGTTGAAATCCTCTCTAAAACAGCTGGAAAAGGTACGTGTGGGTCGGAGGGAGGGGGAGGAATTCAAACTTCATCCTCCTGGTGCAACTTTGTGTGTGTGTGTGTGTGTGTGTGTTTGTTTGAGAGAGAGTTTGTTTGAGTGAAGAGAGGGAAGGGGGTAGAAGAGGCGGGGAGGGCAGCCCACCTTACCCGGCCGGAGGGGCGTCACCTTCGGCTTCAGTCCAGCCTGCGGTGCTTGCAGCATCCACCAGCTCCTCCAGGGACTCCCAGGCTTGGCGCCGGAGAGCTGCCGCGAGAGAGCTCGGCCAGGTTGCCCGGGTGGCGGCAGAGGTGCCCTTTGTTCTTTCAGGCTGGGTAAGGGGAGGAGAGGCTTCCTCGGCTCCATCTGCTCTCCACCTGCTCTTCCCTCCCCTGACAAGCACGCCCCAGATGCTGGACAGCTCTGGCGGGCGAAAGAACGCACTTTAGTCAGTGGGGTATCAGGGGAGAGGAGAGAATGCTCAGGCATTCTCTCCTCTCCCCCGACATGCCACTGACTAAAGTGCTTTCTTTCACCTGCCAGAGCTGCGCGGCAGCCCACCTGAGCTCTGCCGCGAGCTCACGCAGGTGAAAGAAAGTGCTTTAGGCTCAGGTGGGCAAAAGAAAATGCTTTAGTCAGTGGGGTGTCGGGGGAGAGGACTGCTTCACCAGCCATAAACCTCACCGCACATCATTGAATATAGCATTTTCATTAAGGATGAAGTTTCCTCCCACATTGGGCTGGATAAGGATGCAAAACAGGTGACTTTACATCATCCTCATTGGCAGATAGCAATTCTCATTTCTGCTCTGTTTTTCCGTTTGGTTTTTAACTTCTTTATAAAGTCTCGTTTAGATATTTGTCTTTGTCTTAAAAAATAGAGAAAAAAATTAGAATTTGATTATTTAGTTAGAGGAAGCTTTGAGGGGTCTCCAAGAGAAGTTCAGAGACACAGTACAAACTCTTGTCTTCTACTTGCACAGAACATACTTTCAAACTGTTAGGTGGACAGAAGTTGAGGAGAGCGATAGGAGCTCACCCTGCGATGCAGCGCTTGGGCTCAAACTGCTGGAGCTTCAGCATCATTAGGCCACTGAGCCACTGCACCTTCTCTAACCACAATGAAAAGGATGCAATGGACATGAAGGATTAGATTGCTAGATTGCTGGAAATGAACAGTTCACACATTTGTTTAATTTTTATTACTACTTTTATTATTTTAAAAATTATTTTATAACTTACTATTAATTATAAGCTATTTTATTAATTTTGTTAATATTGATATCATTAACTAATTGAATTAATAAATTTAATTAATTGCTCTAGTTACCCAGATAGGTAGCAGGACCTAGTCAATATTTGCGGATTTGGAGAAGCTAAGCAGAATCAGGCCTGATTTGAATGAGGATGGGACGGCATCAGGAAATCTCACAACCATCAATTATACTGGGAAGATTATAAAATTAGTGAGATATAGTTTTCACACAGCTTGACTTTCAGCTTTAAACTACACATATTCTCTATAGTTACTAAGAAAAAGATCCCAGAAAAAGACAATGACTAACCACTTTGGTATTGAGGTTATGGAAACTATGCAAACATGTTCACTAGAAGTCACATTTGATTCAAGAGACTATTTCAGTGATGGCGAACCTATGGCACGCATGCCACAGGTGGCACATGGAGCCATTTGTCAGGATACGCAAGGTGCTGCCCTGTCGCATGCACGCATTGGCCAGCTGAGTTAACCCTTTTTAAAGCCATTTTTCGCCCTCCCCAGGCTCCAGAGGCTTTATAGGAGCCTGGGGAGGGTGAAAAGAGCCCCCCAGCCACCCAGAGGCCCACCGGAGGCTTCATGAGCTCCCTGTAGCCTCCAGAGCGCAAAAAACTGGCCCAACAGGCAAACTGGAAGTTCAGGAATGGACTTCTGGTTTGCTCGGAGGGTCATTTTGACTGCCAGGAGGCTTCCCTGAAGCCTTCAGAGCACTTTAAATGACCCACCGAGCAAACCAGAAGTGGCTTCCACTTTGCTTGGAGGGTTGTTTTGACTGCTCCGGAGGCTTCAGGGAAGCCTCCTGAAGGTCCATGAAGCCTCTGGAGGGCTTCTGGGGGGCAGCGGAGGCTGTTTCGCCTTCCCCAGACTCCTATAAAGCCTCTGGAGCCCGGGGAGGGTGAAAAAACATGCAAAAAATGGGGGGAGAGCACCTGTAGTGCGCACATGCGCACTGGGGGACTCACACATTGCATTATGGGTGCAGCATGCCCATACACACACCCCCTGCGCTTCCCCCACTTATGGCACGTGAGTCAAAAAAGGTTTGCCATCGCTGGACTATTTTTTTCTATTAGTCATTTGATTTGCAAGTAGCTTACCAGTGTGGTATGAGAAAGAGAAGAGGGTGCTGATATTTCTCAAGAATTGTACTGCATGGACAAAACAATCATCAAAGATTGCTTTTTTAAAAACTCAATTGACAGCTTAACACTGCAAGCACATCCACATGATCTGTGGATATACTATAAGTATATAACTATACCAGGGGTCCCCAATGCCTGGGCAGCTATTACACTCCAAAAAAACCATCTTCCCACACAGGCTTTGGCTCAGTGTTTAGGATACACATTTTATATGTGAAAATTCTGGTCTCAAATTCAATCTGAAGTTCCATTCACAAGTTCTATTTGAAGTGTGAAAAAACACTGCATTGCCTGTATTTTATAATTTATAATTTAGGGCCACAGTCTTTTGAAAACTTTTGCAGAATCCTATTGAGATGAATGAGAAATATACTTTTACTGCACTCTTTGAAAGCCTAGTTCATTTTAAACAAAAGTGCAGATGGAAAATGTCATAGTTCTCTTTGCCCAAACTGATACTTCTAAATGTGTTGAATTTTAACCACCTATCACCATTGTGCCATGCTGTTTGGAGTTTATGGATCTGGAAATACAGCACATCTGGAAGGTTATCGGGCCAGGAAAAGCTATCATAGTTTCCTTTGAAAATGTGGGGCAATATTAATATGTTGCAAATACAAATTTGACAAGAAAGCAGCGCTGTGAAATATTTGCTTTCTAGGGACACGATGCCATTTAGGAACGACAGGTTGTTTGGCTTCTTTACATTTAGTTCTTCTACCTTTCAGGTACCCAGAACTCATGATTTAAGGCAGGGTTGGGCAAGTGTGTGGTCTTCCAGATGTTGTCGGACTTCAGTGTCTATTCTCTCTCTCACCATCAGCTCATGAATGTTGAAGGGATTCAGAGTTCAGCCACTGCTGGAAGGTCACACATGGTCTATCCCCTGAGGAAAACTAAAAATTGAAATATAACATTGTGTCGTGATACATATATGTGTCTGCATAATGTATGTGCCCATTTTTAAAAATTACATCACCAGCCCATCAATCTGATAAGTGAACAGCCATGTAGCTGAAAGGCAGTAAAAACATTCACAGATGTCATAAAACAGTTAAGAGTGGAGGAGACCAATTCATTCTTTCTTTCTCAAGCATGTTAGCCCATGTACGTGTGAAAAGCTCTTCCTGCCAAGCCCCCAATTTTCCAACTGCAATCCAAAAATACAGAATTTCATGACTTTTGTAGAGATTGCAGTGGAGCTGTCGGTAAATAGAACAATCAAAAATTTTGACTGGGTCCAATCCAAGCCATCTGCTGATCAGAGGGGGAATTAGCTCGAAGCACCAAGTAGTTTAGGAGAACATGCATGTTTCTCTCACTCTCTGCATAGCAGCAGATGCAGATGGGTTTTCAAGAAGGGGGCTGGTTTGCTAAGATCTGCTTCCATTGTCTTCAGAATTGGGGCATCAAACTTTGCCAGACTGAAACTCTTCCATGTGAGTCAAAAGTGATTACAGGTAGTTCTCGACATACAACAGTTCATTTAGTGACTTAGGACCATTTTTCACACTGACGATTGTGGCAGCATCCCCATGCTCATGTGATCAAAGCTGACTCATATTTATGATGGTTGCAGTATCCCCGGTAGTCATGTGATCTCCTTTTCAGACCTTCTGACAAAGTCAATGGAAATGCCAGAATCAACTTAACAAGTGTAGCAAGGAAAGTTGTAAAATAGGGAAACCTCACTTAGAGTTTTTGGGTTTGATTATGGTTGTAAGTCAAGGGTTACCTGGACTATTTTAGTGGTATATCTGGGAATACAAATAGTCCTTCATTAATGATCACAATTGCGACTGGAATCTCGGTCATAGAGTGAAGTGGTTCTTAAGCGAGATGCCACATGACCGCTTAACTCCTTATTGCAGTTATTAAGTGATCTCATGGTACATTAACTGAACACACAAACAGCTAAAATCCTTCTCTCCCTGCCTCTTCCTGTCTGCAAAGCTGCAGGCATGGAGAGGCAGAGAGACACAGGGAAGGAGAGGCTGTAACACAAGAATTTTACCGTATATAATCCAGGGGTCACCAACCTTTCGGACCTGAAGCACCACTAAATTCATAATTTTAAATCCTGTGGACCACCAATATGATCTGCCTAAAGACTGGCTGGATGGTCATGTGATTGGGCGGGCATGGCCAACTTGATGTCACTCACGTTGAGGGGCAGATTGCCGACTTCTACTTGACCCTTCCCTCCAAGCCATTCCTCGGCTCTTTAGGGCCCCAACAGGAAGCAGTTGTTGGAGCTAAGCAGCCACCATGAGAAAGAATTGGCAAAACAGCTGGCTCAGTTCAAATTGGATCTGACCAAGAAGGACGTTCAGCAGAAGCACCTCACTGAGGACTATGAGCATAGGCTTTCCAGTAGAGGAAAACCTGAGGGAGTGCAAGACCAGGTACTGGCTTCTGGAGGCTCAGCAAGCTGAGATGGTCAGCCAGTTCCAAGCCATGATGCAGTCCCACTTGAACAAGGCCCTCCGGCTCTTTGCTACCAGTGGCACTTCAGCCTTCATCCAAAGCCCAGGAGGCTGAAGCAGAGCCCCTGTCATAATTTCTGCCCCCCTCCGACTGACACAAAAAGACCCCAAAGGGGGAGACTCTCTGCAGCAACACAAATGTTCATTGCACCTATCCAGTCCAGGGGATGTAGTTTGAGAACCCCTAATTTAGTGCAATAACAAATGCAAATAATTTTTGTGAGGACTACCCAAATTTTCTCATTGACCACCAGTTGGTGGCCACTGCTATAATCCCTGGACAGACATGGAGAGGCAAGGAGTTTTTAGCATATGCAAAAATCCATGCTTAGGCACAGAGAGAAGAGGCACTTTCTTGTTAAGATTTTGTCTCCTTCCAAATTTCTCCATCTTTAAACATCTTGCCCAGGCTGCTTCATCCTTTGGCACTGGGTCAAGTATCATCAGTATACTGATAATAAACAGTTATTCACCTATGTTTTGGGGCAACTGAGTGAGGCTCTGTTACTTCTGTATCAATATCTTAGGGTTGTAAGAGTCTGGATGAGAAAATAGGTGTGTACATATCCCAAGCTAGGTCAAACAATAGTAGCTTTTAGCTCTCTGGGATCCTGTTTTTGGGATCTTCCACCCCTGGCTCTAAGTGAGATTGAGCTTCTCCACTTGAAGCTGATAGAATATTTATTTATGTATTTATACTACTTAAACATATTTCTACCCCACTGTCACCCAAAAGACTCTCGGCTGCTTACATACAATAAATATACAATTAAAACATCCACCATAAAAATAATCTGACAATGATAAATAGGAATTGTAAACAGGATTAAACAAAAGTCACAAAATACCCTAAGAATGCAAAATAAACATTGCACAGGTGGTTTTCAGGAGCTTTTGAAAAATCAATGCAGAGAGGTCCTACTTTCTTCCTCCCTGCCTTCCTTTGAAGCTGGATGGGAAGCGAGAAAAGCCCTGGCTGCATGGGTGCAAAAAAAGGCAGAGCAGAAGACAGCAACTGAGTCCAAAGCTTCCGTTGCTAAACAAGACAGTTACTAAGTGAATTTTGTCCCATTTTACAACTTTTCTTGCCATAGTTGTTAAGTGAATCACCAGCAGTTGTTAAGTTGGTAACACGTTTTTTTAAAGTGAATCTGGCTTCCCCTTTGACTTTGTTAGAAGGTCGCAGGCGGTGATCACATGACTCCAGGACCCCGTAACTGTCACAAATATGAGTCGGTTGCCAAGCGGCTGAATTTTGATCACGTCACCATGGAGATGCTGCAATGATCGTTTTTTCAGTGCTTTTGTGACTTTGAATGGTCACTAAATGAAGCACAGAGTTGGCAGGCAGGTCAGATGGCAAGGAATAGATTGAGAAGAATTCATAAAAATGTTATGTTTACGTGGTGATTGCCTAAATCAGTGTTCCCCAATCTAGGGCCTTCCAAATTTCTTTGGTTTTAATTTCCCAGAAATCACATCACATTAAATCAAAACAATGGGAGTCTAAGATCAACATATGTGCAGGGCCCCACATTAGAGAACATTAATGACAGTTTGTGTTTTTTAACATGATAAGCGAGGAAGCTTATTTCAGCTAGTATTTGTCTGGTATGGAGAAATGTAATGTGTAAATCCAGAACTCGCTGCTATAATAGACTCGATCTTTGTGATTGCAGGAACTGCAAAACTGATTTCACAAACAAGAGTGTGGAGGCTGACTTCATCTGCCAATTCACACATTGCATTTTCGCGCATAAATGTGTATGTGAAATAGGTTAAGACTGCTCCTCAGGAAAAGTGGGGAGGAGAGGGAAGCACTGTTTGAACCAGTCCATGGAAGCTTCATTCTGTTCAGAAAGAATGCAGACATTTAATCTTACAATGTGTAGAAATTCCCTGACTCAAAAATAAAAAGCAGATGTGTCTTATTCCTCTATTTTGGGAAACTGATGTTCATTTGGGTCAGTTAACTCTTTGTGGTCTGTGAAAGGGATCAGAACAACGCAATGTATATTATGACTGGCTTCACACTAGGGGGAGGGAGCATTTAATTAGGTATTTATAACCTGCTTTTCAAGGTCAATTATTTCCATCCAATGCTAAAAATATAATTAAAGAAATATAAATACATTTTGAAATAGTATCATTGTTCTTATCTTTCTTTTTTTTAAGATTAATTTTATAATTTTAAAGCAGACTCTGACTACAAAGCAACTAAATGAAACTAGTTTAAATTAGTTCAAAGCAACTTAAGCAGGATTCAATAAGAGGAAGTAACTTTTTTTTTTTAAATGGCAGCAAAAATGCTATTAGCATGATAGGAAAAGTTTCTGACAGCCCAGAAGCACATACAGATTTGTATTATAGGTATAACCCATGAGCTATGGAGTCCTATAACTGTTACTTATTTTGTTGTGTCCTTCCCTGTTTCCACAAAAATAAGACCACTCTGGATAATAAGCCTAATTGGGCTTTTGAGCACATGCGTTAAAATAAGCCTTCCCTGAAAATATTGCAACACAACAGCAGCTATGAGGTGACCATGCTCGCCACCTCTTGCACCTCAAAAATAATCAGACCTCCCCAAAAATAAGGCCAAGCACTTATTTCAGGGATCAGAAGAAAATAAGACCCTGTCTTATTTTGGGGAAAACATGGTAGAAAGAGAGCTTACCCATTGACTGCTGGCACTGCACAATCAATCCAACCTTGGCAACTGGCATCCAAGATGTTCCCTTATTCTTCCCCCAGTAGCCACTGTCATTAAGAGATTTCAAATTTCAGTTTCAAAGCAGCCAATGGCCGCTTGCCCATTGGACCTTACCATCAATTGACTAAATGCAAGGGACAGAGAGAGAAAGGAAAGAGGGTGAGGATCAGAAGTGATATTCAGCCAGTTCTGACCGGTTCTGGTGAACTGGTAGCAGAAATTTTGAGTAGTTCGAAGAACTGGCAAGTAACACCTGTCCCTGCCTCCATCTATTTGCTGCCTCTCGAGTCCCAGCTGATCGGAGTCCCAGCTGATCATCTGGGTTTTCTTCTATCGCCCTGTGCAGGAGAATGGAGCTGAAAAGCAGGTTAGTGGGGTGGGAAGGGAATGAAGATTTCACAGAATCCTTGCCCTGGAGTGGGGTGGTAATGGAGATTTTTCAGTATCCTTCCCACAGGAGTGGGGATTTTGCAGTGGCCTTCCGTTGCGACGCCCACCAAGCCATGCCCACCAAGCCATGCCCACAGAACCGGCAGTAAAATCTTTTGGATCCCACCACTGGTGAGGATATGCTCATCCTATGTTCCCTTGTATCACACAACTTACAAGTTTCAGGGAAGTGTAGTTGGAAGGCATGGTGGCACTGACGTAGCTAAAACTTTGCAAATTTCATCCCCATAGGCAGGTTTTTGACTTTGGACTCATTCTGTAAGTTAGTCTGAGGTATGTTGATTCAAAAATCATTGTTCTATGATGCACTATTTTGCCCAGTTGAAAGTTGCAAACTATAAAACAGACACAAGAGTTTTAATTTAATTTGTATATAAAGTCCCCAGAGTAATGGGGGCTGTTCTCGGAACTGATCTTATTGGGATAAGAACATATTTCTTTTATCTGCTTACATTTTTATCATTGGGAGTGTGCTGATAGACTGAATTGTCATTAAAATAATGATCAAGCACACAGACTAGCCAAAATTTTAATATATATATATATATATATATATATATATATATATATATATATATATATATATATATATATATATATATATATCTGAGAGACAGGGTCAATGAATACAAACAATTCGGATTACTGGGCCGTAGGTTCTTGGCTGATTCTGTGTAGGGAAGGGGCAGGGAGAGTATATTTATCACCACAAATGAAAAAGGGTGAAACTGAAGGCAGAAAGAACTCAAATCCATGTTTTGGAACTGCTAACATAAATGAGGACCTATGAAAGGCTTAAATGTTGAGTTTCAACATTTGGCATTACAGTCAGCAGCAATGTTAGCTAAGGATATCTTCAAGACCAAAGCTACGCATATAGATCTTCATATACATAGGCCATCTGAAGCCTTGATGCCCAGTCAAAGGATTCAGATTTTCCAAAGGCCTATAGACAGACCAATTTATTTATACAGTGTCAGTCACGAGTGCTCCTGTGGCCCAGTGAACCAAACTGTGCCAAGGTGGGCTGCTGGGGGTTTGCACCGGTTCAGGCGATCCTCTAGCTAGGATTCTGCTCAGTTCGGTGACGCCACAAATGCCACCCCGGCTGGTCATACCCATCCCACCCCTCTCACTCCTGCCCCTCTCAGGAGACTGCATGTTGCCAGTTCATCATGCCAGGTAACTGCAGAGCCTGCACGGAGGCTTGGGGAGGGGGAAAAAACGGGCCTACTGGATGTTCTGGAAGTCCGGAAACGGGCCTGTTTCCAGCCTCTGGAGTGCCTCCGGAGCCCAGGGGAAGCGGTTTTTGCCCTCCCAGAGGCTGAGGAAAGCCTCTGGAGCTTGGGCAGGGCAGAAAACACCACCCTCCATGGTGGTGAGGAGATTGACTGGGCCATGCCCACCATGGCCAAGCCCACCCAGCAATGGGACAGCTAACCCATTGTTACAATTTTTGAAGCCCACCCCTGGCTATGATCCTCACCTAAAATGTTGATAGTAGAGATAAGATCAGAGAAGTTGTGAAAAAAATTAATCCTACCTTGCGAATGGGTGAGTCATTAAAAGGAATTTTAGGAAAATATTACTCGCTCCTGAGATAGAGAAAGGTAGAAGATAATATTTGTCATTCAGAGCTGAGCTGTGGGGTCATTGGTCCTCTCTGAGTTTGTCAGCTTGACAGATGGATTACTTGCAGACATTTCATTACCAAACTAGGTAACACTATCAGTGCTAGAAGGGAGTAGGGTTTGCTCTTATTTTTATAGACTAATATACTAAGAGAAAATCCTTCTCCCTTCTAGCACTGATAGTGTTACCTAGTTTGGTAATGAAACATCTGCAAGAAAACCACCAAGCTCAGAAAGCACCAAGGACCCCAAAGAGAAAAGTTTAATAAAGAAACTCAAAATAATCCCATCTTGATTTTGTTTAGGATAAGGTAGGGTAGGAAGAGAGTTGGATAGGCTTTCAGGATTCTATTATTCTATCCAAAACAATAAAGAACTTCAGCAGAATTCCGGTTAACCTGTTTCTTGATTTTGCTTACTTCCAAGGGCAACATCAATCTTAAAAGAATGTTGCCAAGATGAACTCTCCATTCCCTCACATAAGTTGTGATTATTTTTTTCCTTTATTCTCTTTGCTTTTAAAAGTATCTATTTGTATCAGTTTTGCTCTTTTTCCTTCTTTCTTGAATTATAATAAATAAACAAATTAATATATAAATTTACATAACAGCATTTCTGGTTATTTTCACTGAGATAGGGATTGAGAATGACAGAACAAATTGGAGAAGGATGAATTTCAAAGGAGGGCTATGTTTCATTTACATTTTAATTCAAGTATAAATTTTGTATTAAGTAGCAAACAATATGTATTCCTCCCCCATCTTTTCCCAAATGATTTACTGTGGCTAGAAGAAGATATGGGTACTGGATGACAGAAATGCAGATGCCATGACAGTGTAGAAATAAGATTTGAGAAGAACCATATATAGAAGTCCTTCATAGGATGAATTTGGGGCCTGTGACTAACCTGTCTTCCACTTAGCAACCCATTAAGCATTTTTTTTTGCTCTGAGAAATCTGTGTCAGCCTCTGCTTTGCTGCTGCTTTGGCTGCCATTGAAATGGGGAGGGGGGCATGGTATTTGGGAGGGGAATCATTATGTGCTGGAGGAATATTCTAGATGCTGTCCTGACCATCTCATTGTGCATGTGGAGGAAGGGAGTTTCCTGCCAAGGTTAACTGTCCAGCATTCCACCCTGATGATGTTTTTTGAAGATATCTCCCACCTGACAGTTGGGTGAATTATAATTGGACTATGGACTGGGGCGCCAAGGGGAGGGGATTGACCCATGCATGATATTCTTTGCTTTCGTGTCTAATTAACCAGATTCAGCTTAGCTTTGCTACTATTCGTTTGTAATTAGTAAAAGTACACTTAATTTCTAACAAATGGAGTTGAGTGGTTTCTTTCCTGATTATTAAATGAAGCAGCACCTGACAATAAGCTGAATCTCACCTCGCACACAACCTGGAGCGAACAACTTCCAAGGGGGGGGGTGCCCTCAGAGAAGGAAAAGAAAAATGTCCTTACATGAAAGCGACCAGAAAGAAGACATGGGTGCAACAGCAGCACCATCTTTAACAAAAATGCTAGCCGACCTGAGAGTGAAGGAACCTGCTGTTCGACCCAGGTGGACTTGCGGTGTGGAACAGAAAGAGGAACCTGAGGAATTACTAACTGGAGTCATGAGAAGGAGACCAAAAAAACCAGCAGCTGACTGGAGTGGCTCTAGGGAGGAAGACTACAAAATGTCCCAAGCCATGAGACTCCTCGAAGAGGCATGGAGTGAACGCCGGATTCGAGAGAGTGCTGTGGAAAGGGAACCAGCAGAGGAACTGGAAAAAAGGTACCCGTTGCATAGCTTAAGGGAGACTGGAGGGGCCGAAGGGGGATGTGCGCAAGAAAACCCAGCACCGACCTCTCCCCCTGTGGCTAGAGACATTCTGAGAGCAGGGGGGGCAGGCGACGCTGGATGGCTAAGGTCCCACCCTTAAGCGTAAAGTATGATGGAGAGCCCAGTGGTTTGGGGTTGTTTATTATTCAGGTCTGGAATTATATGCAAATATATGGGCCTGATTTGGACTCTGATGAGTCTAAAGTGAGAATAGTGTTAATGACCCTAGAGAAGAAAGCAGCAGACTGGATGGTCGGATTACATAATAGTAACTCCCCTCTCTTGAGGAATTTTGATGACTTTATGGCAGCAATGAGAAGGTTTGATGACCCCCTCACCGAGTGTCGAGCTAGGCTAAAATTTACGACCCTCAGACAGGGAAAAAAGACTGTGCCTGAATATGTGCAGGAATTCCAGGAGTTGTCGGCCTACATGAGGGAATGGTCTGAAGAAGCCTTGTTGGATCAATTCACAGATGGCTTAGATAAAGATGTTTACCAGCAATGCATAAACAGACGCATTTCCTGCTGCTTGGAGCCTTGGTATGAGAATGCTGCAGATATCGAGCTTGATTTAACTAGGCTTCATTGCATGGAAGAGAGAGAAGTTGAGGCATCGCCTCCATTCCCCCAAACCTCCCTCCCAAAGAGTGAAAAAGGGGGTAGGGGAGGTTTTGCAGGCAAACCCAAGCCCTCCGCTTGTTTCCGCTGTGGGAAGGAGGGGCATCGTGCTGTGAATTGCCGAGTCAAGCTGACACACTCCTCTCCACCCCCCCCAGAGGGAGAGGAAACCTGAGAAGCCTCCAGGCAAGAGAAAGGAAACCGTCTTGGCTGGGGAAGAAACTTCTCACCGCTTTGAGCCAGAGGAGGGGGGAGACGGAAGTCCCAGCTCATCTGACGATAGTGACTATGAAGATGCTGATTGCTGGGTAAGTTCCCGCTCTGGCCCCATGCTTATTCCCATTGAGCTTAGAGTGCCCTCTTCTGGCGCAAAAGAAAAACTTATGGCTCTTTTAGATTCTGGTTGCTCCCGCTGCATGATAAGCCCTGAAATGGTTGAGAAACTGGGCTTGAAACTAAAAGCTTTAAAAATCCCTATTGCTTTTTGCCAAATAGATGGCTCTATTGGGGGGGGGCGGTCCTGCTCATTTTTCTACTGAGCCCATCGAGATGTGGATGGGTACCCACCAAGAAATGATAACTTTTATTGTGGCACCTGGAATGGACCAACCCCTTATTTTAGGACTCACCTGGCTCCGTAGATGGAACCCACACATTAACTGGAGAGAGTTAATTGGGGAAGATTGAAGCTCCAGACTCTGATACTACGGCCCCCACACTGGCAGCCAGGGGGCAGGAGAAAATTGAGGGGGGGGGAAAGAATTCCAAAGGAATATTGGGACCTCAAGGATGTTTTTAGTGAAAAATCTTCTGATAAATTACCCCCCCCCCCACAGGCCCACAGATTGCACCATTGATATTTTACCTGGAGTAAAGCTTCCAAAGCCCCAAATATATTCAATGACCCCTAGAGAGATGGAAGAAATGAGGAAATTCATTGATAAAAACTTAGAAAGGGGTTTCATTGAACCAGCAAGGCCTAAGGTAGCTGCGCCAGTATTGTTCAGGGAAAAGAAAGATGGCTCCTTCAGATTATGTGTTAATTTCAAAAACTTAAACTGCATCTCTGCTCAGAACCTCTATCCTTTACCTTTGATGAAGGACATGCTGGCCCAACTAGGGAAGGGTCGGATTTTCACTAAATTGGACCTAAGGGAAGCATACTATAGGGTCAGAATTAAAGAGGGGGACGAATGGAAAATTGCTTTCAACTGATCCCTTGGTTACTTCCAATTTCGAGTAATGCCATTTGGCCCCCAGGGGGCGCCAGCAGTCTTCATGCAACTGATTAATGAGGTTTTACATGACCATCTTTACAAAGGCGTAATGGTCTATTTAGATGATATCCTTATTTACATGGAAACACGTGAAGAACATGTGAAGCTTGTTCGCACTGTTCTGAAGAAACTCCGAGCGGCAGAACTATATGCCAAATTGTCCAAGTGCGAATTTCATCAGGAAAAAGTTGATTACCTGGGCTATTGAATCTCCCACAAGGGGATAGAAATGGACCCTGCTAAGGTCAAGGCTGTCACCGAATGGGAGGCCCCACATACACGTAAGCAATTACAGAGATTTTTGGGATTTGCTAACTTCTATCGTCAGTTTATTCCCTCCTTCGCTACCTATAGCTCTACCTATAATTAACCTCCTTAAATCAAAAGGAGGGGCTAAGCCTAAACCTAGCAAACTGCTGGACTGGACTATGGACTGTCAAGCTGCTTTCGAGAAGTTGGAACGCCTCTTTGCAAAGGAACCAGACATGGACGCGCCTTTTGACGCCAGTGATGTAGCAGTGGGAGCTGTACTACTTCAAGCAAATAGCCAAGGTAAATTGCAACCCTGCGCTTACACCCCTCGCAAACTGACCGACACAGAAAGACGTTGGGCTATTTGGGAGAAAGAGGCTTTTGCCGTTCGTTGGGCTTTATCAACCTGGTGCCATTTTCTGGAGGGTGCCAAGCACCCTTTCAAGGTGTGGACTGACCATAAAAATCTGGAGGCATTGAGAACACCCAGAAAACTTTCTCCAAAATAGATGCGTTGGGCTCAGCATTTCAATAGATTCAATTTTACTTTGAAGTACATTCCAGGAGGGAAAATTTTTATGGCTGATGCTTTGTCCAGACTCCCTCAGTACAACTGTTCAAAGCTCAGTGTTGTCCAGCCTGTCATTCCCACAAAAAGCCTGGCTGCTCCTGTTGTCACTAGAAGTCAAACAACTTCTAAATTGGAGGTCACTGACGACTTTCTCTCTAACCTAAAAAAGGCCCTTACTGGGGATGACTGGTTCCAGCAACACATGGATGAATGGCAGTTCCTATTTTTCTACTTGCATTTTTACATGCTTTTGAACTGGTAGGTTTGCAGAAGCTGGGACAAGTAACGGGAGCTCATTCCATTATGGAGTGCTAGGGATTCAAACCGCCAAACTGCCTTCCATTTTGATCGACAAGCTCAGTGTCTTAGCCACTGAGCCATCACATCCCTCTCAAAGTAACATACAATATGGAATATTTTCTACTCCTATTTTTATGTACAACAACCCTGTGAGGCAGGCTGATTCTGAGCACTGATCCAAAGTCACCCAGTCAGCTTCCAGGGTTGAAAAAGAAGAGAATCTCTGTCTCTTCTGCATTGAGCGGTTACCAAAAAATAGGCTAAGTAGGTACAAGAATAAGTAAGAAGCTGGAGGAGACTGTAAAAATGGACAGAAGTAGGATTATTATGAAAATTGCTTAACCGATTTAGCAACTTTCACCCCAAAAAAGTGAGGTTTATGAAAAATTGAAGAAATGTGCAACTTTTAAACTTATTTTTTTAAAGATCATTATTATCATTATTAAAAGATACACATGATTACACTGTGGAATAAGGGAAGTAGATTGTCTGCAAGGTCTATCATAGGTCACAGCAGAAATGATCTATGAGTGTCTTTAAACAGCTGTTATTTCTTCTAGGATGTTTGACTGGCTTCTCCAATATTTCTTTCCCATGACTTAGGATGTAAACTTTCTTGCTTTGACCAATTTAACACTGATACATATCTGCTGTGTATGCATAATTTTCAAGCAGGCCAACAAAAATAATTGCCCCACTTAATAAAACTTTTTCTGAGTCGACTTTATTCAATTATCCTAAAATGAAAGTTGTCTTGTCTCATCATTTAATAAGAATCAGCACTGTCTAAATAAATAAAAAGGAACCTCAGCTCTACAAGTTGCTAGCAAGGAGAAATGTATTGTTTTATCAGAAAACTAGGATATGAAGAACCTTTTTGAAGCTAATGGAAATATAGAGACTGCAGAAATTGGGCAAGAAATCTTGCTTTTAATGGATGATTGAAAAATAGATAATGAATAGTGATGAGGATGGGGATGAGAAAAGAAACAAAGTGAAAATTCTATAGAAAATGGGAGTAAAAAGTCAATAACTAAATTGGTACTTGTTTTAACTCAAATCCAGTTAAGTCATGGCATAATACAGTACAAGAGTTTATTAGCAAAAGTGGCATCTCTCTCTGTCTCTGTCTCTGTCTTTCTCTCTGTGTCTCTGAGTCTCTCTCTCTTATATGTATGTATGTGTGTGTATGTAGGTATGTATGTGTATATATGTACATGTATGTATGTGTATGTACGTGTGTGTATATGTGTGTATATATATATATATATGTGTGTGTGTGTGTGTGTGTGTGTGTGTATGTGTATGTGTATACGTATCTGGTCTTGTTGTATTCGGGTCTTTTCCCATGTAAGATTGAGATTGTCTTGGCAACGTTTTGGCGAGGTCTCACTCGCCATCTTCAGGCTGGTGTTTTTGGCTTAAAGCATGGCTGGAGCTGCTGTCTTTCTATAAATCTTGATGGGTGTGTGTGGAGTGCTGGCGTTGTTTCAGTAAGTGGATTGATTGGCTGTGTGGCTGTATCATGATTGGTAGATTGGTACTGATTGGTGCTGGCTATGAGTCCGTTGTTGTTTTGTGTTGTAACAGCACAAAACAACCTGGGTGGTGGGTGGGGCTCATTTGTTGACTAGGGCTGGTTTCCAGATGTCTGGTAGGTAGGAGGTATCATCACGTTTATTCATATTGTGAGGATGTTTCTCTATTTCGATAGCTTCCATAATTATTCTCTTGTTGAAGTGTTCTATTTTGGAGATTAACCTGGTTCCTTCAAAATTAATTTCATGTCCTTTAGCATTAAGGTGCTGGAAAAGGGAGGAAGTTTTTTTTCTTTTTTTTCTTACTGTGTTCTTGTGTTCTGCAATGCGTGCATTTATTGTCCTGTTTGTTTGTCCTATGTATGTTGCAGGGCAGATTTTGCATGGTATTTCGTAGACTCCTAGGTTTTCTAGCTGGATTTTGTTTTTGGGGTTTCTTAAGATGTTGGCTATTTTTTGGTCAGTGTTGCAATCTATCTTGATATTGTGTTTGTGGAGAATTTTGCTGATTTTATCTGTGGTGCCTTTGATGTAAGGGAGGAGTGCGATGCCTTTGGCCTGTTCTGTCTCTTGGTTTTTGGAGGGAGTCTCCCTTTGGATTAGGTTGGTAATTGTTTTTCTTTGAATTCCCTTGGAGATTAATACCTTTGTGAGAGTGTGTAAATCAGTTTTCAGGTGGTCTTTGTTGGCTAGGCTTTTGGTTCTGGAGATGAGGGTCTTGGCTACAGAGTTGATCTATGCAGGGTGGTGATGGGATTGTGCGTTTAGGTAGTGGTTGATGTGTGCTTTTTTCTGGTAGATGGTGTGTCCTAAGGAGCCATTGGGTTTTTTGTAGATTAGGACATCCAGAAAGGGAAGTTGGTTGTTTGCTTCTATTTCCATGGTGAATTGTATTTTTGGGTGTAGGCTGTTGAGATGTGTGAGGAAGTTGTCCAGTTTTTCTTTCCCATGTGGCCAAATCATGAAAGTGTCATCAACATATCTAAGCCAGAGTTTGGGTTTGTGTTCAGATTTATCTAAGGCGTTAGTTTCAAAATGTTCCATGTATAAGTTTGCGATGACAGGTGAGAGGGGTGATCTCATGGCTGGGCAAGGCAAAAAAAAAACCAGTGTGTGTGTGTGTGTGTGTGTGAGTGTGTGTGTTTTGTAGATTTTCACGGGTGTAGGTATGCTGGTCTTAAAGCTTTAAGCCGAAAACACCAGCCTGAAGATGGCGAGTGAGACCTCGCCGAAATGTTACCAAGACAATCTCAATCTTACATGGGAAAAGACCCGAATACAACAAGACCAGCATGCATGTATGTATGTATGTATGTATGTATGTATGTATGTATGTATGACGTATGTATGCATGCATGCATACATACACACACACATACACACACACATGTTCACACACACATATGCATGCATACATTCACACCAGATGGCGAATAATGTGAAAAACAAAGAATACGGCAGTATGTTTATTCGGAAATGATTCTCACGGACTTTTTAGATTTAATGTCCAACTAAGTGGTTAAAGATTGCAGAATGAATTTGAATTTACCCATTAAAATATAATTTATCAGTAGAGATTAGTGGGATGATAGAGCACAGTATCATAATCACAATGTTAAGCAAATAGCCCAATAGGACCATTAAATATAAAGAATTGCAATCAAGGAAAGGAAATGAACAAAGATAACATATAGCAGGAGGGTATAACAGTTTGAAAGACTTGGCTATTACCCATCTTTAAATCAAGAGATGAGTTAAACTGCCAATTGCAGGGAAAACATATGGTTTAATTTAATTATGCTGAAGGATGTTACTCTGAGTACAGGACATCTATGTACTATGAGTGAACCAAACAAGAAAATAAAAGTGACATGATATATCTGTTATACAGGACATAATACATATCATATCTTACAATGTTCAGTGATATAGAATGATATCAAAAATGTAAAGGTGTCCCTTTATACTAGAGATAAAGAACTATGACCCCTGTATGACTGAGTTGTCTCAGGAATTATGGGACTTGAAGTTCACACAGGTCATAAACCCTGCTTTATACAATAGCTGTAAAACATCTAAGCTCTAATCCTTTGGAGAAAGGTTCCACCACAAATCCGCGAAGCCCTTATCTGCAGAGACATAAGCGCGAAGACTAATTCGCGCCGTTCTAAGCACTAGGGAAAAACGCGACCCTACCGCGATGACATAATCGCGGAGGGCAAAATCGCTAACGCTAACGCTAACCCTAACGCTAACCCTAACCCTAACCCTAACCCTAAACCTAACCCTAACCCTAAACCTAACCCTAAACCTAACCCTAAACCTAACCCTAAACCTAACCCTAAACCTAACGCTAAACCTAACCCTAAACCTAACCCTAAAACAAACCCCTAAACCTAATCCTAACTCTTACCTTAATTGAAGTCGGCTTTCTGGCACGGCGCCGTTTTAAAGCGCCCTTCTGTTGCCGCGCTGTTGTCGCGGCAGTGATGACGCGCGGTGATGATGTCGCGGCTTTAGCGCCGTGATTTTATCACTGCGATTTTGACTAGCGCGGTTTTGTCGTGCCATGTTGGAGAAAAACCTAATCCAGGAGTGTAAAACTT
Organism: Thamnophis elegans; assembly: GCF_009769535.1. Taxonomy (NCBI): domain Eukaryota; kingdom Metazoa; phylum Chordata; class Lepidosauria; order Squamata; family Natricidae; genus Thamnophis; species Thamnophis elegans. Next base: position 31,081,984 of record NC_045545.1, on the reverse strand, counting down.
TTGGCCTGCAGGCCAGATGTGTCACATGCTGGCCATGCCAACCCCCATTTTAGCAAGGGAGAAAAAGCCGTGATACGTCATGTGACGACAACATGACGCCGCAAGTTTGACACCCTTGACTTAATCACTATGGAGATCATTAAAATCAATCTCTTCTGGTCTCATCCATTATCCACACTGACACCTTTGGCTGAGTCACCAAGGATTGAGAGGTTTGTGATCACTGTCATTCTATATAAAATGGAAATAAAAGGATGATTCTCAAAACTATCAGCAAACTCTATGTAAGATGGCTACAATGGAAATTTAAGGATTGGTTGGAACAAGGGAATTGCTTGCAGAGGACTGAGCTGGCTGATCTACCCTCAGTCAATGCTTTATATCCCGACACCTAACTTAAAAATATCCCTCCCGCAACACACCCTCCATCTTTGTTGACTAATAGACTTCAAACCCTATTTGACTCCATATCCTGAGCTAAATTGTGGGAGAAATTGGAGGCAGATTACTGGCCTATAACCATAATAACACTGAATAGCCAATTTAATCATTTTTCTTTTCTTAACAAAGCTGCAGTATCATTGGACAATAGTTTCAAAGCTGTGTCTTATAAAACTGAGGGGAAAAATCAGTATCAAATGAAACAGCTTCCATGGGTCACTTGCTATTAAGTTAAAACTATGTCTTGCCTGCTTCTCTTTTTCCTCTTAGGAAAAAAAAACTACAAGGAATGTCTTATCTCTTCTACTTTAGTAAATGTTGTATTATAAGCTTGAAGCAATTTTTGAATGCTTAGCTGATAAATTCCAGCTCTTCTGCTGCCTTATCTCAAGTCATTGAGTGACAGTGCGCAGCTCCTTGCTTTAAGTCTTAAACAGAAACATGATCTTGAATCAGACTATTCTATAATGGGATGAGAGATTCTTCAGATCCCCATTACTTCTCTTTGATACCATCTAAATGTTAAAAAAAAGATCAGCTTCCATTGTCATTAACAGCACAGAGAAGGGAAAAGAGACATGACCTCTCTCTTCTATTTTACAGACCTAAAAAAATATGATATTATCATGTGATTGCTGTCTCATCTATCAGCAAGACTGCATGGGACAAAAAAAGAAGAAGACTCTATTCGTGTCCTTAATGATTAGCATAATGGCCAAGGAGGATCAACCTGGCCCCTTCAACTGGCCAGAAAAAGTTAACCAAAGGCTTCATTCTCCGTGCCGCTAGAGAACTCAACTATGAACAGTTGTTCAGAGACAAAAAAGCTTCTGGCCTCATGCAGAATCAATTTGCTCTTCAAGAACATTACAACAAAATACTTTCTTAGTGGGGACTTTATACCAGAGTAGGCCAAGAGAACATAGCTGAAGTGGTAGAAAAATCTATTCTCTAAGTCAGGAGGACAATTCACTGCACCCTCATATGCTACTTGCCAGGAAGCATTTCTAGGTGGTGACTTCATCCTCACTGTCCAGTTATCTTTTGGCCAGCCACACTAGAGGACACCTTATGCTGATATTTTTTAATTAAATGCTTTTGAAAGTTGTCTATCCAAGTTTATGTCACAACCATCCCATCAATAAATGCCAAATATATGAATCTGCAATCAAGGTTGTCTCTGTAGAACCAAATCTGGACAGTGAATCAGGAGGCAATGAGTAAAGGCTTGACTCCAGTGCACCACATATCCTAATCTGCCATACAAAACAATTGTTCCATTATGCTTAATGAACTTAATCAGGATTGGCCCTGATTTCATGTGAATCCCAGCTTGTCATTCCTTGCTTCGTTTTAGTCTTGAACTATTGATCTGCCTTTCCATCTGATTCTTATTTATTTTGTGATCCTGAGGATGTTGTGGCCCAGCAGGAGCCGTTGGAGCTGCCACCAGACTCCGACAGCGAGGGGCCTTATGAGTCGGCTCTGGAAGATGTGGAGGACCTTGGACAGGGTTCCGACTCCGAGCAAGGATCAGAGAGGCTGGTTGGCCACCAGGAGGCGCCTGAGGCCTAGAGCAACGGTGAAAGCCAAAAGGAATGTGCTCCTGGTGTCATGCATTGGAGCAGTGGGAAGGAGACAAGGGAGTTGGTCCTGGATGCCCAGCAACGGAGGGCTAATAGGCGTAAAGAATAGTTACGCAGTTATAGGAGATAATTGAACTCAGGTGGTGGTAATTAGGCTCCTCTCAAGACTATAAAAGGAAGGACTTTCCACAAGAAGGAATCAATATATTTATTAGAGCTGGAGAAGCTATTGGGACTGTCTTGGCAGGCTGGATTGCTGCCAAGGTCTAGTCTGTGTGTTAATAAATCCTTGCAGTATCTTTGTCTCGGTGTGCTTTGGTGTACGAAGAGGGGGGGGGGTCAGAACAGGCAGATATGTTGGGACCATAATTCCAGTAGTGAGATTCAGCTGGTTCACATTGGTTCAAGCAAACTGGTTGTTAAATTACTCCCCCCCCCACCCCCGCTATCAAAGTGGATTCTGGATGCTGTGCTGCAATGGAGAAACGGGCAATGGAACAGCTGGCGCGAGCAAAGGAGAAGGCTGCTTTCACTCTTTCTTCTCCCTGCTCCTCCTCTTTCCCTCTTTCCCTCATGCCAGCCATTAGTTGCCTGTTTTTGTGCAGCACAGCACAGCACAGCTCAGTGCCCAGGATCCATTTTGATAGCAGGAGTGAGGGGCGGGGGAGGGAATTTAACAACCAGTTTGCCTAGAGTCAAGTTGGCCATTGCAGGAGGCTCATCCCGCATGTGTGGCAGAGCTGGAGGACTGGGATGGGTCACGCCTCTCACAGCACCCAAGCTGACCCTGGGAGAGCCTGTTTGAATTCCACCACTGCATAATTCCCACTATGGATATGTTGGGACCATAATTCCCACTATTTCTAATCAGTATAGTCAGAGCTGTAGGGGACCAATAGAAAAGGCTGACTGAAAGAATTGTAGACAATACTACCATAGGTAGTATTGGTCCGTAGCCTGTTAAGAATTGGGCCTCACAGCTGGAGGTGAGTGGTGGGCAAGTGAGCAAAGCTTCATCTGTATTTGCAGCCACTCCCTAGTTTTAATATCACTGTCTCAGCTCCATTTCAGATTATCAGGCAATTAGATTCTCACAGGAGCAGAAACCTTACTTTAAACTGTGCAAGTGAGGGATTTAGGTTATACACTCCTCCACCCCCTCCCTGCCCTGGTCTGTGGAAAAATTGTCTTCCAAAAAACCAATCCCTGGTGCCAAAAAGATTGTGGGACGCTGCCGTAGGCCATGAACTGCTATTGTATATGACTGGCTGATACACTCTTTTATGCAGTTGATAGATTGAGAACCCGCATATCTGGTCAATGTAATTCAGAAACATTTGGAGTTCTACAGCTTTGCCATTCCTGCTATAGTAATATTGTCTAATATAGAATAAATATACCATAGAATAAATATGAACAGATTGGGTATACAGTAACACATCTCGATAAATATGTCTTAGCTGCGCTTGACCATATTTAAATTAAATTATATATATCTCAGTATGGTTTCTTCAGCATGAAACAAAGGAAGAAAGTCCTATTCAGCAATTTACAATAGCTTGCTTTCTCACCCCACTTGTATCAAGGCTGAATACATGTGGAAAGAAGAACCTTTGTGAGTTGTGTGCGGTATTCCTTTCTTTACCCATAAATGTCTGCTGTATTGATGTATTCTTGTGCGCGCCTAGCTGTAAATCTCATCTCACTTTAGGGTCCTTTGTAGCAAAAGTAATATAACAGATCTGCAATATGTTTAAAGAGCTGCCAAGTTCGAGAAAGCAAGAAAGAGAGCCTTGGCAGAATGTGCAAAAGGCCAAAGAAATGAGGGTTGTCCCTCAAAGTCTAGTAAATCAGTTAAGTTGCAAAACAGCAATAAACTTTCTTAATGATTTGAAACGTGCTTCATCCAAGGATTCAAATTCTGGGTAATTTAAATATGGTCAAGCGCAGCTAAGACATATTTATCGAGATGTGTTACCGTATACCCAATCTGATCATATTTATTCTAGGGTAAAAGAAAATAAAATGGTTCATTGAAGGCTTTGTACAGGGACCAGTCAAACATACAAATCATGAGCAAATTAAAATAACAACTGGTTGGTTGGACCAAGTTCATCATGCTAAAATAGAGTTGGTTTTCTTATTTTGCTTTTACAGTCTACATTTATTTATCTAGGGATCATTGGGCACATGTACATTGTATGTATCTTTCAGTTTGGTCAGGATTAAACATGTATTTGTTGTAAAGAAAACTTCAGATGTTTCTCCCTAATATTTTCTTACTTATGAGGCTGATCTTGTGGAGAAGAAGATGTGACACTTTGAAGAAGAGAAAATCTCCCATTAACATAAAGGAAAATAAATTATTGGCATCTTGCTCAGATATAGCTCTCAGCAGGTTAAAGTAATATCTTCAATCCTACAGCCTTTCTCCAGCTTGTTCTTTCCCCCATTTTGGGTATTTATTTTTTTAAAAAAATCAGGGCAAACCATGGAAAAAATGTTGTCCTCGTATACTCTTTGTGGAGGGGTTTGATGGATAATGAATCTCTTAAAATTTTAGAAAAAAATATATCTTCTGGAATGCTTCTATAGAATCATGCTGAGAACCATTATTTAAAACAGATTTCCCCATTCTGCTGCCTCCAGATGTGTTGGTCTAACCCAGAGGTGGGTTCCTATCGGTTTGGACCGGTTCAACTGAACCGGTAGTAACTTGGTAGCCTGGGTTGCTGGAACTGGCAGCAACCCAGGCCTGCCATGCCCCTGAACTGGTTCTCTCGGCAGTGCCATCTTGTTTTTGCCTTCTGTGCATGCACAAATTTTGTTGCAGTGTGCATGCGTGCATAGTGCACATCATGTGCACATGTGGGGTGCATCCCTGAGTGAACTGGTAGTAGCAGCAGCCAGAACCCACCCCTGATTTAACACCCAATAACCCCCCAGACCTATTTATTGTGAGCCAATGTGTCAATTCTAGCTTTTCCTTATCATACCTGGTTGTCTGAGGGAGGCTTTGTGTTTGTAATTCTTGCTACTGAATTAAACTAGAGAACCACACTTACATCTTTCATTGTGTGCATAAAATACATGGTTTACTTAGAATATGCACACTTAAGCTTCTAAAGTGTGGATATGCTTCCTAGCTAGCTTATAATGAAGTTATATCAATAGCAATAGCAAGAGCAGTAGACTTATATACCGCTTCATAGGCCTTTCAGGCCTCTCTAAGCGGTTTACAGAGAGTCAGCATATTGCCCCCAACAATCTGGGTCCTCATTTTACCCACCTCGGAAGGATGGAAGGCTGAGTCAACCCTGAGCCGGTGAGATTTGAACCGCTGACCTGCTGATCTAGCAGTAGCCTGCAGTGCTGCATTTAACCACTGCGCCACCTTGGCTCATATCACTTAAGGTGAAGTCATTCTCTGGTATACAGTAAATACTTGGAACTTTTTAAACTCTATTTTTCATAATAATGCGTTGGAAAAGGTGTACCCATGCATATTTCCTGATCCATGCCACTCACCTGCAGGTCCTCCAAGACATGCAGAGCATCTCTTGTGCACACCCATGCACCCTTCTTTACATGTACCCTGCATACCCCTTCCTTGCTCCCTACCCCTTGCCCCCTAAAGGGCAACCCCTTGCTGGCCTTGGACTTGCAACTTCTTGATGGCTTCCCCACTGCAAGCTTCCCACAAGCAAAATGAATGGAGAAGCCAGCAGAATTCTATTCAAAAGGGAGGGAGGGAGGTAAGGAAGGAAGATTTCAAATATTCATTGCTAGTTCTCACCAGGAAATTCAGTGGGGAAGCCAGAAGGAAGTCAGAAGTCACTGCCGTTCCCGCTGCTTTTTTGCTCACCTATGTTCATTCTCTTTCTCTATTTAAAGAAATATCTCTGAAACAATGATCTAGTGGGTCACAGGCTGTCTAGTTACATTCTATAATACTATCCAAGAACTCCTTAATTGTCCAATATTCTATAAAGTGAGCACCATAGCAGAATAGGCCCACCATCTAGGACTGCCTAGGGCCCACCAAGTGAATTTTCCTAGTTGATAGCACTTGCTGGATATGGTGGGATAGACAGATATAATCGGGGAGATTGAGTCCTTCAAGTAACATGCCAGGTAGAGAATTAAAAGTCAAAACCAGATCTAACATTGAATCCGGAAACAGACTGGTAACCAATGCAGCTCATGGAGGAGAGGGGTAATGCAGCAGTGGGTTGCTGTGGGTTTTACTACCGGTTCACAACCCCTGCACGTGCCAGACAGCTATTACATGAGCATGCACTATTCAATGTAAATCGTTCTTCGCACATGCGCAGAACAATTTACAGTGAACTGCGCATGCACAGTCACTAAAAAACAAAATGGTGGCGGCCCAGCAGTTGCAAGGGAACCAGTTCAGGAGCGTGACAGGCCTGGTTTGCTGTTGGTTCTGCAACCCAGGCCTGAATTCCGCTACCAATTTTGCCGAACTCTGCACCTCTGGTTTAATGTGTGTTCATCTAGAAAGTTTCTGGATACTCCTCAAGGGAACCTCCATATAGTGCATTACAATAGTTCAACAGGAAGGTGACTAGGACACAAGAGACAGTGAGCTTTTCGAACATATTGGGGTTTTTTTCTGACAAAAATTATTGGTTCAATAGTTCAATAGCTTTTATTGTCATTGTACATCATGAATACAACAAAATTGGTTTAGCCTCTACAATACAAGACAACATGAATAGTATAGAGAATAATCCTTATACAAGTAATTGTGGAAAACAAAAAACAAAACAAAAAATCCTAGTCATACGTTTCCATATGTACATGGAGTGATTGTGATTGTATTTAGGAGTCTGACGGCTGAAGGGTAGAAGCTGTTTTTAAACTTGTTTGTCCGAAAAGAAACACTGGCCAGGGTGTGAATCATCGCTAAGTATTTTTCTTACTCTGCTGAAATAGTGAGACCTGGCAATGTCATCCAGTGGTGTTAGAAGGCAAACAATGGTTTCTTGTGCCGAATTAATCACTCTCCGTAGTGCCTTCCTGTCCACAGCCATTAAACCAGGGTACCATACTTTTATGCAGAATGTGAGGATACTTTCTATCATGGACCTTTCTATTAATGGAAAGAAGTCCTCCATTGTTGTTCCACCTGATTTTTCCACAGGGTTCTAAGCAGGGGAGGGTTGCTGCCGGTCCCCACCGGTTCTCGTGAGCCGGTTGGTCACCAGACCCGGAAGTAAGCCTGCCCTGCCCCTGGCCCTGTATACCCGTCCCGGCCTCTGTCTCTCTGTTGCTCAGAAAAGCAACTTTGGGAAGGTTCTTTGCTAGCAGGCATTGTCAGATGCTGCTTCATTTAATAATCAGGAAAGAAACCACTCAACTCCATTTGTTTGAAATTAAGTGTACTTTTACTAATTACAAATGAATAGTAGCGAAGCTAAGCTGAATCTGGTTAATTAGGCGCGAAAGCAAAGAATATCATGTATAGTTCAATCCCCTCCCCTTGGCATCCCAGTCAATAGTCCAATTATAATTCACCCAACTGTCAGGGGGGAGATATCTTCAAAAAACATCACCAGGGTAGAATGCTGGACAGTTAACCTTGGCGGGAAACTCCCTTCCTCCACATGCGCAATGAGGTGGTCAGGCCAGCGTCTAGAATCTTCCTCCAGTACATAATGATTCCCCTCCCAAATACCATGCCCCCCCGTTTCAATGGCAGCCAAAGCAGCAGCAAAGCAGAGGCTGACATCCGGCCCTCCTCCAGAAAAGGGCGGTCAGACCTGCAGAAACGAAAAGAACAAAAACAAACAGACAGACAACAAGACACAAAAGAGAGAAAGGGGAAGGGAGAGAAAAAAAAAGGAAAATTAGCAGATTGTGCAAGAATCAGGGCTTGTCAGGATAGGCAGAATAGAACTTGCGGAGCATAGGAGGCGCTCGAACATGGGACTTGTCAACCCATTCAGCGTGAGACGGGGGGAAATGCTTCCAAGCCACCAGATACTGGACACGGTTCTGCCGTTTACGAGAGTCCAAAATCTCATGGATTTCAAAATGTTGCTCTCCCTCTACCAAAAGTGGGGCAGGTGGAGGAGGAAGAGGTGCTCTCAAGGAAGAAGTAAGGTGAGGCTTCAGGAGAGTAACATGAAAAACAGGGTAAACTCGGTTGAGATGCTTAGGTAACTGGAGACGGACGGAGGCAGGGTTGATGATCTTGACAATTGGAAATGGGCCAACATACTTGGGGCCCAACTTCTTCGACTTCTGCGCCGTTTGAAGAAATCTAGTGGATAAATAAACTTGATCACCAACTTTATAATCATGGGGTTTAGACCGTTTTTTATCAGACTGTTTCTTATGAGCGCGGTGTGCAGCATCTAGAGTGCCAAAGGCCAGACGTTACGAAGGCGATCACTCCATTTGGACAGCGAAGACACCTGCGGCTGCTCGTGAGGAATCTCAGGAATGGGCACAAAGTCTTGGCCGTACACCACATGAAAAGGGGTAAAACCAGTGCTGCTGTGCATGGAATTGTTGTAAACCACCTCAGCATGAGGCAACAATTCCACCCAATCATCTTGTTGGTAGTTGATGAAACAATGTAAATATTGCTCCAGCACAGAATTAGTCCTCTCGCAGGCCCCATTAGTTTGAGGGTGGTGGGAGGAGCTTAGTCCCTGGGCGGAGCCAACCCATTTCAGGAATTCTTTCCAGAATTGGGAGGTGAACTGAACACCCTGTCCAAAATGATGCGGTCAGGTACCCCATGTAAGCGGTATATATGTGAGATGAACATCTTAGCAAGAGATTTAGCGGAAGGGATCTTGGAGCAAGGGATGAAATGAACTTGCTTGGAGAATAAGTCAGTAACGACCCAGATTACTGTGTTTCCTTGACTTTCCGGAAGTTCAACAATGAAATCCATGGAGATCTCCTTCCACGGGGCTACTGGGTGAGCCACCACCTGGAGCAACCCCTGGGGCTTACCCGGAGGGCGTTTAGCTGCGGCACAAATGGGACAACTAGCTACATAAGCCTCAATGTCTTTTTTCAGTGACGGTCACCAAAATTGCCTCTTAACGAGGTGCAGTGTCTTGACGAACCCAAAATGTCCAGCCATTCGGGAGTAATGAGCCCGTTGAAGTACAATGGTCCTAATGGACACAGGGATGTATAACTTTGCTCCAATCCAAGCCAATCCATCTTTTATAGTGCATTCATCCATGTGTTGCTGGAACCAGTCATCCTTAGTAAGGGCCTTCTTTAGCTTAGATAGAAAGTCCTCAGTGACATCCAATTTAGAAGTTTTTTGACTTCTAGTAACAACAGGAGCAGCTAAGCTCTTTGTGGGAATGACAGGCTGGACAACACTGAGCTTTGAACAGTTGTATTGAGGGAGTCTGGACAAAGCATCATCCATAAAATTTTTCCCTCCCGGAATGTATTTCAAGGTAAAATTGAATCTATTGAAATGCTGAGCCCAGCAGATCTGCTTAGGAGAAAGTTTTCTGGGGGTTCTCAATGCTTCCAAGTTTTTATGGTCAGTCCACACCTCGAAAGGGTGCTTGGCGCCCTCTAGAAAATGGCGCCAGGTTGATAAAGCCCAACGAATAGCAAAAGCCTCTTTCTCCCAAATAGCCCAACGTCTTTCTGTGTCGGTCAGTTTGTGAGAGGTGTAAGTGCAGGGTTGTAATTTACCTCGGCTATTTGTTTGAAGTAGTACAGCTCCCACTGTTACATCACTGGCGTCAGCCTGGGCCACAAAAGGTGCGTCCATGTCAGGGTGCTTGAGGACTGGTTCCTCCGCAAAAAGGTGTTTCAACTTCTCGAAAGCAGCTTGACAGTCCATAGTCCAGTCCAATGGTTTGCTAGGTTTGGGCTTAGTCCCTCCTTTCGATTTAAGGAGGTTAGTTATAGGTAGAGCTATTTTAGCGAAGGAGGGAATGAATTGACGATAGAAGTTAGCAAATCCCAAAAATTTCTGTAACTGCTTACGTGTACGTGGGGTCTCCCACTCAGTGACAGCCCTGACCTTAGCGGGGTCCATTTCTATCCCCATGTGGGAGATTCGGTAGCCCAGGTAATCAACCTTTTTCTGATGAAATTCGCACTTGGACAATTTGGCGTACAGTTCTACAGCTCGGAGTTTCTTCAGAACTGTGGGAACAAGCTTCACGCATTCTTCACGTGTTTCCGTGTAAATAAGGATATCGTCTAAATAGACAATTACGCCTTTGTAAAGATGGTCATGCAAAACCTCATTAATCAATTGCATGAAGACCGCTGGCGCTCCCTGGAGGCCAAATGACATTACTCGAAATTGGAAGCAACCAAGGGGGCAGTTGAAAGCAGTTTTCCATTTGTCCCCCTCTTTAATTCTGACCCTATAGTATGCTTCCCTTAGGTCCAATTTAGTGAAAATCCGGCCCTTCCCCAGTTGAGCCAGCATGTCCTTCATCAGTGGTAAGGGATAGAGGTTCTGAGCAGAGATGCAGTTTAAGTTTTTGAAATTAACACATAATCTGAAGGAGCCATCTTTCTTTTCTCTGAACAATACTGGGGCCGCTACCTTGGGCCTTGCGGGTTCAATGAAGCCCCTTTCCAAGTTTTTATCAATGAATTTCCTCATTTCCTACATCTCTCTAGGGGTCATTGAATATATTTGGGGCTTTGGAAGCTTTACTCCAGGTAAAATATCAATGGTGCAATCTGTGGGTCTGTGAGGGGGTAATTTATCAGAAGATTTTTCACTAAATACATCCTTGAGGTCCCAATATTCCTTTGGAATTCTTTCCTCCCCCTCAATTTTCTCCTGCCCCCTGACTGCCAGTGTGAAGGTAGTAGTATCAGAGTCTGGAGCTTCAACTTTCCCTTCAGGGGGTGTAGCTGTCCAAATGCGCAACCATCCCTCTCTCCAGTTAATGCGTGGGTTCCATCTACGGAGCCAGGGGAGCCCTAAAATAAGGGGCTGGTCCATCCCAGGAGCTACAATAAAAGTTATCATTTCCTGGTGGGTACCCATCCACATCTCGATGGGTTCAGTGGAAAAATGAGGAAGACTGCCCCCCGCAATAGAGCCATCTGTTTGGCAAAAAGCAATAGGGATTTTTAAAGTCTTTAGTTTCAAGCTCAGCTTCTCAACCATTTTGGGGCTTATCATGCAACGGGAACACCCAGAATCTAATAGAGCCATAAGTTTTTCTTTTGCGCCAGAAGAGGGTACTCTAAGCTTGACTGGAATAAGCATGGGGCCAGAGTGCGAACTTACCCAGCGATCGGCATCCTCATAATCACTGTCGTCAGATGAGCTGGGACTTCCGTCTCCCCGCTCCTCTGGCTCAAGCGTCGAGAAACATCTTCCCCAGCAAAGGCAGCCTCCTTTCTCTTGCCTGGAGGTTTCTCAGGCTTCCTCTCCCTCCGGGGGGGTGGAGCAGAGTGGGTCAGCTTTACTTGGCAATTTACAGCACAATGCCCTTCCTTTCCACAGCGGAAACAAGCGGAGGGCTTGGGCTTGCCTGCAAAACCTCCCCTACCCCCTTTTTCACTCCTTGGGAGGGTTTTTTTAGGGGGGGGGTGGAGGGGATTTTTCAACTTCTCCCTCTTCCATGCAATGAAGCCTGGTTAAGTCCAGCTCAATAACAGCAGCACTCTCATACCAAGGCTCCAAATGGTGGGAAATGCGTCTGTTTATGCATTGCTGGTAAACATCTTTATTCAAGCCATCAGTGAATCGATCCAACAAGGCATCTTCTGACCATCCCCTCATATAGGCCGACAACTCCCGGAATTCCTGTAAATATTCAGGCAGTTTTCTTTCCCTGTCTGAGGGTCGTAAATTTTAATCTAGCTCGGCGCTCGGTTAGGGGGTCATCAAACCTTCTCATTGCTGCCATAAAGTCATCAAAATTCCTCAAGAGAGGGGAGTTACTATTATGTAATCCGACCATCCAGTCTGCTGCTTTCTTCTCTAGGGTCATTAACACTATTCTCACTTTAGATTCATCAGTAACCAAATCAGGCCCTTATATTTCCACATAATTCCAGACCTGAATAATAAACAACCTGAGGCCTCTGGGTTCTCCATCACATTTTTTGCTTAAGGGTGGGACCTTAGCCACCCTGCTCTCGGAATGTCTCTAGCCGCAGGGGGGGAGGTCGGTGCTGGGTTTTCTTGCACACATCCCCCTTTGGCCCCTCCAGTCCCCCTTAAGCTATACAGTGGGTACCTTTTTTCCAGTTCCTCTGCTGGTTCCCTTTCCACAGCTCTCTCTCAAATCCGGCATTCACTCCATGCCTCTTCGAGGAGTCTCATGGTTTGGGACATTTTGTAGTCTTCCTCTCCAGAAGCACTCCAGTCAGCAGCTGGGGGTTTTCTTGGCCTCCTTCTCGTGACTCCAGTTTGTAATTCCTCAGGTTCCTCTTTCTGTCCCACACCCCAAGTCCATCTGGGTCGAGCAGCAGGTTCCTCCACTCCACTCAAATGCTAGGTCAGCTAGCATTTCTGTTAAAGATGGTGCTGCCGATGTCCCCCTGTCTTCTTCCTGGTCGCTTTCATGTAAAGACATTTTTCTTTTCCTTATATGAGGGCACCCCCCTCAGAGGTTGCTCGCTCCGGGTTGGGTGTGAGGTGAAATTCAGCTTATTGTCAGATGCTGCTTCATTTAATAATCAGGAAAGAAACCACTCAACTCCATTTGTTTGTACTTTTACTAATTACAAACGAATAGTAGCAAAGCTAAGCTGAATCTGGTTAATTAGGCACAAAAGCAAAGAATATCATGTATAGTTCAATCCCCTCCCCTTGGCATCCCAGTTCATAGTCCAATTATAATTCACCCAACTGTCAGGGGGGAGATATCTTCAAAAAACATCACCAGGGTGGAATGCTGGACAGTTAACCTTGGCGGGAAACTCCCTTCCTCCACATGTGCAATGTGGTGGTCAGCGTCTAGAATCTTCCTCCAGCACATAATGATTCCCCTCCCAAAT